>NC_068990.1:81597102-81608586 GCF_001194135.2 Octopus bimaculoides | reverse complement strand
TGTGTGTGTGTGTGTGTATGTGTGTGTGAGTGTGTGTGTGTGTATGTATGCATACACATACAAATGTATGTGTATGTATGTATGTGTAATGCATAAATGTATGAGTGCATGTTTATATGTACATAATGTAATGTATAAAGACAAAAATAATTAGATCCTTACCATGCTACAAAGTAATCTGATGCTATTGGTAATTCCATCCAAAAATCTAAATAATAATTGATATTTTGTTTAACCTGAAATAAACAAAAAAAGAAATTAGAATTTCAGAAAAAAATTTTCATAATTAAATTAAATTAGAGGAATTCATCTTGAAAGTGTAACATACAATGAAAAATCAATGCTAAAACAGTATTATATCTTAAATATACAAAAAAACAACAAAAAAAAAACAATAGTTGATAAAAAATATCCATAACATACTTGACAAATTTGTATTTGTAAAGTATAGTGTCCAGTGTAAAATAATCTGAATAATAAGCTAGAGCTGATCATTCAAATTAATCTTAATTATGCGTGTATAAAATGTTCAGTACATTCTACACAGAAGCTAATACAGGATAGAGAAAACTCTTTAATTATGCTACAGACAACTCCTCTGGTGCTGCTGATACATTAAAATGCATCACGTCCACAATGTAAAGTGGTTGAAAATAGGCTGGACATGCACATGTAAAAACCATATCAAATACAAAGAAAGTTACAAACAAATGTGATAAGTATAGACTGGGTACTGCACAGCACAAGAAATATGTCTAGAAGAGTATCAATTCTGAAGAAGAATTGATACAAGTTGAGGTAGTACATGACAGAATGAAAGATTTTCCTCTCTCGATATCTGTGACGAGATAAAATGTCCTTAGTCCATGTAAAATGGTTTGTAAGGATATCCAGTTGTATAAAACTCCGTGCAAAATAAAAGAAAAGAACAAAAGGTGTAAATGTGAACTTAAAATTGCAGCAGGCAATCCATCTCAGAGAGCAACAACTCCTAATAAAAACACTAGTACAGGGTAGAGAGGACACTGATACAAGATAGTTTAGCCCCACCAATGATAATTTCTCTATGCCAATGTTATGATGAAATACACAGACTTACTGTAAAATGGTTGGTATTAGGAAAGGCATCTAACCATAGAAACATGACACACACAGCAACAAAGCTGGCTAGCTTTCTTTCTTGCTATGTGTACAAGATGACAAAGGATGAGTGGAGAAACCCTTCCAAGCCATCAAGCATAGAAAGCAGATGTAAAAGTATGATAATGATGATGAAGATTGAAATTTTATACTAACCTGAGATTTGTCAGGCAGTATTTTGACTAATGGCAATATACACATTTAACTTCAATAATTAAATATGTAACTATATTAATTCTACTATAAGTTTTGAGTACTGTTCACCTTTTACATGACTCAAAATTAATCATGACTGTCTATTGGCTTGGACAACGAGTGTTCCAGTTGTTTGATCACTAGAACGGCCTACTCAATGAGTTAACATATAAGTGGCTGAGATTTCCACAGATTTTTATTCCCTTAATGTAATTCTCATGGAAAATGTGTATGAGAGTGTGTGTGACAAGGCTGTTCCATTGAATTACATGCACAATCCAGTTGATAGCCTTCCAAATAGTTTCCAGTTTCACTCACAAGGCTTTGGTCAACCAAACCCATGACTAGGCTATGGTAAAAGAGATTTATCTATGATACCACACCATGGGATCAAACTTGATACCACAGGACTGCAAAGTAAACTTAAGCATTCAGCTATGTCTGTATCCAATATAAAATTACTCATATACAAGATATAATGGAATGTTGTAAGCTGAAACTACAACCCTATAAATTAAATATTTACTAAATAACTGAGTTTCCATCTACTTTGTTTTGTAGTATTTGTGTGTATGTCATAATACTTGCAAATGCCCCATTACCTATAAAACCATACATTTCATGTTTACCATTTCATGTTTACCTATTTTAACTGAACTTTTAATCTTTTATTATTAATTCATCAGCCACTTAGCACAGCAGTCACGCTTCTACTGATAACTTAGATCACAAGATATTCCACCCTGATTCAATGTATAGATACTGAAATATTAATAAATTATGAATTAAGAGATGAGATTGATATAAAGAATATTGAAGCATGTGTGTGTGTGTGTGTGTGTGTGTGTGTGTGTGTGTGTGTGTGTGTGTGTGTGTGTGTGTGTGTGTGCCATATGGAAAAGAAGATACAATAATGATATGCGTGTGTATAGAACCAAAGCAAGACTGAATGTGTGTGTGTGTGATTTTATAAAGTATTGTTTCATATATATATTCTCTTACTCTTTGATTCTTTTGCTTATTTCAGTAATTTGACTACGGGCATGCTGGAGCACCACCTTTAGTCAAACAAATCACCCCCCAGGATTTATTCTTTGTAAGCCTAGTACTTATTCTATCGGTCTCTTTTACCAAACCACTAAGTTAAGGGGACATAAACACACCAACAACGGTTGTCAAGCAATGGTGGAGGGACAAATACACATGCACATATATACATCGGGCTTCTTTCAATTTCTGTTTAGCAAATCCACTCACAAGGCTTTGGTCAGCCCGTGGTTATAGTAGAAGACACTTGTCCGAGGTGCCACGCAGAGGGATTGAACCTAAAAACGTGGTTGAGAAGCAAGCTTCTTATCACTGATTTTTTTAAAAAGCCAAACCAATGAAAGTTAAAAATTAAGAATACAGGTTGATGATTAGTACTTTTACCTAGTAGTAATTCAATATATTATGGTTAGGACTCCTTCTTCAGGAAAGGTGCTGATAGCTAAGAAGTTAGTAATCAACACCTTTTCTCCATAGATTTCCTGGAGAAGGGCTCCAAACCCTGAAATATTGAAATACCAGGTAACAGTACAAACCATCAACCCGTATTCTTAACTTGCATTGTTTTGACTGGAAAAAAAATACTTGAAGTGTGTGTATGTGTGTGAGAGAGGGAGTGAGAAAGAGAGAGAGAGAGAGAGAGAGAGAGAGAGAGAGAGAGAGAGAGAGAGAGAGAGAGAGAGAGAGAGAGAGAGAGAGAGAGAGAGAGAGACAGAGATCATCAATCAAACATTACTCCCCGCAAATGACTCCATATGCAAACTGTCCCCGGTGCTGCCACTGAACAACAATACACATAAATCAAAGCCTTTAATATTACACATATTTCACACAACCTTCATTTTGACATTCCAACTTAATGTGTGAGACCTCAACCCATTACTTAATACTCAAAAGTGAAAGTTTCTATACACAGAAAATTGGATTGCAGAAATGCATCCCATTATTCATCCTAATGGGTACCCACCTAAAACAACTCCCACATGAATACCAAGCAGAATATCAAGTAATTTCCCCATCAGTCATGAAGACCACACTGGGTGAAATAAAGAAATAGCTGTTTTTCTCCATGATTCCTTTGTCATGGATGCATAGGATATATTTACCAATGGTTATTATGAATCTGTCAGTTTGCAGTAAAACTAATGATATAACTATAGTTGGTCTCTATAGGCCTTCTGACGCACCTCTACAGTGCTTTGCAGAGTGCCTCAAAAATGTCAAGTTCTTTCTCCAAAAACACAACTTTGAAAACATATTCGTGGTGGGGTGACTTTAACCTTCTATATGTGAATTGGCATACAAATACACTGAAACCAAGTAAAGAGAAGAAAGAGAATTGCTATTTAGTTTCATGGATAAATTTTTCCAATCCCCACTTGTGCTTCAGCCAACAAGACAAGACAGAAATGTTTTAGACCTGATATCAACAAATCACTCTGGCTCTGTCCATAACAAACCTCTTCTCTGTGGCTGTGATATTGTACTCTTCAATCTTAGTTTCCAACATGCCAAAACCAAACCAGTCACTCTTACCTCAGCATACTCATTCAGTAACACCAATCTTCACAAAGAAGACTGGACGAGATCTTAGACAAGATATGTTGCTTATCAACTGGTCCTTCATTTACATTCTCTGACATTGAAGCAACTTGGTACTGGTTTCAGAATATTGTCACCAATTCGTTGTCAAAACATGCTCTAACAAAACTCATTAGCACAAATAGAACTAGGCTCTCAAAAAAGCAAAAAAAGACACTTATCAAGAAAATCAAAAGACTTAAAACCATCAAACACTGATATGATATGTCTTGACTTCAGTAAGGTCTTCAACAATGTCAACCACAACATTCTAATGTTAAAATTGTCCAACACTAGAATCCATGGAATGCACTGGATCAAGTATTTCCCAGTGAACAAAATCCAACATGTGATTGATGGAACCCACTCAAGCTCAGCAAAAGTTACCAATAGAGGAAAATAGAAGATGGCTAAGCATAACTCTGCAGTGGACTCTTTGTTGTTTTGGAGCAAAACATTTTCATAAATGCATCAATTTACATATCACCTGGGAGTCAAAACCACTTATTTAGGGATGTAAACCAAAACAGACCAGTGTCTGTCCAAAATGAATGTGTCGAGAAGAGCGGTTGTATTTCCTGTGCTTTAACTTATAATGTCTCAAAGTTTAAATCGTAAAAGTCTCAAAATGGAGTTTCCTTTGATGAAACAAACAGCATTTACTTAGATTTCACTGCTATTTCTAGCATGACAAGCTAGAAACCACGTAGAGTTTCCTTGTTGACATGTATTATTCTGTAAATGTAAATAATGTTCAATGCAGTCTTATCCACGTTGGCTAACTCAAGTTAAAGAGTTAAATGACACATGCACATCACAAAATTATATTGATGCATCTTTGTAAAAAAAAAACTAGATGTTTTAATGTTATAAACCATTACAGTTCAGATTTAAACATGCTTTTAACTGATCAAACAGATTTATTTGAATTTCTAATACATTACTGTTGCTTAACTCCAGGCAGCTTTGAATGAGCAAACCTATGATCAAATGCTCTCAAGTTATGAAGATCTTGACACTTTTTTAATCATCATCATCGTTTAACGTCCGCTTTCCATGCTAGCATGGGTTGGACGATTTGACTGAGGACTGGTGAAACCAGATGGCAACACCAGGCTCCAATCTGATTTGGCAGAGTTTCTACAGCTGGATACCCTTCCTAACGCCAACCACTCCGAGAGTGTAGTGGGTGCTTTAACGCGTCACCCGCACGAAGGCCAGTCAGGCGGTACTGGCAACGGCCACGCTCAAAATGGTGTATTTTATGTGCCACCCACACAAGAGCCAGTCCAGGGGCATTGGCAACGATCTCTCTCGAAAATCCTACGAAGGCCAGTCAGGCGGTACTGGCAATACTCAACGTATTCTTTGATAGGGTGTATGAATTAAGAGAGATTTAGTTGCTAATTTTAAAAGGAAAGAAACAATATAGCTAAGTTCTCTTATCTATTTAGGCTTTCATACCTTATATTTATATTGTTTGGTTACTTGTTCAGAATATGCTATTTGCACAATTAATAATTTCATTAGTATTTCTGTATACATTATGTTTTCCTTTGAAATACATTAGATGAATATTTCCAAATGACGGTATCTGTGACACCAGAAGTCATGTGAGGAAAACATACTTCAAAGCTGACAAATCCTCAACATTAATTTGGTATGCACTGATGTAGAGATGCATGTGCGAGTGACAGCATGTATGCATGAGCATGCATGTTGTCTCTGTGTGTGTATTTGTGCATATGCCTGTGTTTGTTGTCATCTCATATACAAACTCATTGATATATATATATATATATATATATATATAAAATATATATATATATATATATATATTTACAGTTAATGTTTAAAACATTTTTACATCAATCAATATGAAATATGTATGAAAGAAATAAAATATACACTAATATGCAATTATTTGAATATAACTAGAGATATTTATGGAGCTTTAAATGCTAATATATCTGAATTAAATGTTGAAATTCTGATATATGTCAATTCCAGATATATACACTATAAGAGTGTACATGTAATTTTTACTTTGGTATGAAGAAAACCCTACCCTTAGACAACAATAAAGCTATTCCTCTCATCTAACCGTACCCTCTTTCATTATTTTGCCTAAATCCTCACTTCTTTTATCCTTTCAGCCATAGAGATTCTTTAGGCAATCAAGTCGTGCAAGTTGAAAAGAGACCTTACTAGTGCTGGTGTCACAAAAAAAAAAAAGGGGGATCCAGTGGACTCTGTAAAGAGGTTAACATTAAGAAGGGTATCAAGCTGTAGAAAACGTGCCAAAACTGAGGCATTGGAGCATAATGCAACCCCCTGACTTGTGGCATCCTATTGGAATAAGATGTAAAATGATGATGATAATGATGATGGTGATATACATAGTATTCCAGTTTGGCCTTAGCTATGATGGGTAACATTTACACATACACAAATTCCATTGATGTATCTTATTAAAATTACATCTGTTAATGTTAGAAATTAATATTATTAATACTATTGGGATGATGGATAACAAAATCAGTAGAATGCCCGATAAAAATGTTTTGTGATATTTTTTTCTATTGCATTGAGGGTTCATATTGAACTGGAACTACCATTATTTTGTCAATCCCTGAAGAAGAAAGGATAATTACCAATGTGTGGCAGATTTAGTATTATTGACTATTCCTCTCTAAATTTTTAGAGTCAGAGAAAAAATGGTAAGGTATTTCTTCTGGTTCATTACATTCTGGGTTCTAATCTTGCCGAGGTCAATGTTGTCTTTCACCCCTCCAAGGTCAACAACGTACAAGTCAAATACTGAGGTTGATTTGATTGACTAGCACCCTTCCCCAACTATTCCAGGCCTTGTGCCAGTATTAGAAATAATTTAAAGGTAGTAGACTGGCAGAATTGTCAGGGTCAGAAAAAATGCTCAGTGGCACTTGTTCCAGCTCTTTATGTTTTGTGTTCAAATCCTGCTCAGACTAACTTTGCTCTTTAACCTTTTTGAGACAATATAATAAAATATCATAATCAATCACTAGGGTTGATTTAACCAACTAACTTGTTTCCCCACTGAAACTCCTGGCCTTGGTACCAAAATTTGAAATCATTATCATTATCAACACCACCAAAAACTAGATATTTGGTAGAATGTCAATGAAAATAGATTTCATGACAAAAAAAATTCTGTGAATTTTTCTTTAGATTTTCTCACATTGTGGTTAGGACTTATAAGATAAAAAACAGCTTTCCTTTCTATTAGAATGTGAAGATGGCAAAGCAGTGCCAAATGAGATGTCAACCATCTCAATCAAAAGTAAAATTGTATAAGACACATCATCCTAGACAAAATTATTACCAACATTAAAGTTATCAATAAAGATTACACAATTAGTACATTATTGGATAAAATGCTTTAAAGTATATGGCTAAGTCTCTTCATCTTCTAAATTCAAATGTTGCAGGCCTACCATATTCATTCCTAAAAAAACTGTAGACAATGTCAATGCAAAAGAATTGATATCAATGGAATTGGTAATGGAATTTGAGTTGTTGCTATCATTGCTTCAGCTGATCAAAGACATTTCAGCAATGATTGTTCCATTGTTATCCAAATCAGTACACCAAAGATTGGATTACCCAGTGTTTCATTTTCTAAGACACTGAAGTGTGATCAGAAGGAGATTTAACTGCTATTTCTAGTAGGTTAAGTGGCTATATAGAAACTCTCTGACAGAAATGATAGCTTGCTAGATGAAATGACTAACAAGATTTACTTCCATCTCTTTGGATTCAGAATTCCATTTATCTCTTCAAGGACAATGACATTCAATCCAGTAATATACAGGGTTTTCAAAGTAATCTTTCTTTTTGAAAAATAACTTTGTACCAAATAAGAGAAAAAAAAAGTAATATTTTTAAAGGTGTAATACATGGTGCTAGTCTTCAATATCCCAAGTTTGAATCGCATAAGAATTGACTGTGTCTTTTATTCGTTTGCTATTGATAAAATAAACACTAGTAGCTATCATATACTTGAGTCTATTCAACAGACCAAATCCTTCCCTCACAAAAATAAGCACTTTTATCAAGTTAAAACAAATCAATATTGATTTCTAACATTGGCTCAAGGCTTAAAATGTTTCTGATGGGATGAGGACTGAATCAATAAAATCACACACACACACATGTACTTGACTAGGACTTATATCAATAGTAGAAAGATTATTTTATATTTTAACAAATCATATGAATGGAAACAATTATTTTCTCACAGAGAAAAAAATTATAACACATTATTTCTGAAAAACTCAATCTAAAAATGTTACTTTCAGTCTCAACTATATTCATTTATCAAGACTTATTTTCTCTTTCAAGTACAGCAAAAGTCAATCAACTCCACAAACACCACCATTACTACTATCAATACCACTACACTTCTATCTGCAGCAGTACTATCGATTGTTTATGACATTAGAAACTATAGATCATTTATCCGAGAAAATATTTTATATGCCTTAGTGAAACTGATAGGTTTGTAATAGTTGACTTCACAAACACAAAAGTCTTATAATCCACGAAACTTCTCAACGATGTACTAATAAAAATGTTTAACATTTCTATATCATATTCTTGATAAAGCTTACTTCCAAATTGATTTGAAACCTGATGTAGTTAACCTCATGAATATGATCTCCTTACAGTTGTGTTTGTATGGATCAGTCACCATGGTAACATCAAGGTGAAACTGCTTGACACTCTTTGTATAGGTATATTAGAAAACGATTGGAATTGATTTCTCAAGTACCACCCATCCCATTTCCTCTCTCTCTAATATTTGTAAAAGAAGAATATTTGTTTAAAGATTTGATTATGTGAATGTATTCATTATTATAGTTGTTGTTACTGCTTTTACCCTGAGCTAACAGAACTGTTACCACCCTGGACAAAATGCTTCTCAGTAGATTTCCTGAAGAAAAGGAATCCCAGTATTTGTGTGTGTGTGTGTGTGTGTGTGTGTGTGTGTGTGTGTGTGTGTGTGTGTGTGTGTGTGTGTGTTTGTCTCAGCCTGCTTGACAATTAGTTTTGGACTGTTTGTGTCTTTGTAACTTAGAAGTCTTACAAAAGAGACCAAAAGGATAAGTACTAAACTTAATATAAAAGTACTGGGGTTGATTTGATCAACTAAGCCCCTGTGCCCTGGCAGCGCCACAGTACAATGACTGAAACAAGTAAAAGAATGAAAAAGAATAAATAAAAAAAAAAAGTTACATTAGATAATTTAGTTTTTGAAACACTATGCCTAAGTTACCAGCAGAGAGATGGGAGCTAGAATGCTTCTGATCATTGGTCTATTTGACCAAGAGCTAAAAACCAACAACCACTTTTGCACTGGTCAGCTTGCGTACTCATTCTGCTAATGGAAAAGTATACATATTTGTTCTAATTTTCAAAAGTATTAACATTTAACAACATTATTTGGAAAATCTTTCCTAATATTCCCAAGATAGCTTCATGAATCTACCTTCTATAGAAATCAAATAAGAAACCACACAGAACATTATGATATCAAAATATGAAATAAATTGCTAAAAATTATCGGCAAAATTTCCTATATCAAACTTCAAAATCTTCAAAAAAAAACTTTTTTTTTTCATTGAATCTAAATATTTTCTAAACTAATAATATATTTTTTACCATTTTGTACAACTGTTTATCACTCTGGAACTATTCTTAGATTGTTAAATAGAGCAGAAACTAAACAATGTAGATCTTTCATTATTTCTAGTATTATTTAATGAAAAGATTATATCATTTGCCAGACAAAAGTATTTGTTGATATTGCTTACATGTTAACACATTACACAGGTGTGCTTGTAAGAATTCTTTAATAATCTACTCATTAAGTTAATTATATTACAAGGGTATCACTAGTGACAGATGATAAGATAGAGAAAATCTAAATAAACAAAGTAAATCCAATATTAATTCACAGCTGATGCTTAATTTCTCTTATCTTTCAACCAATTAACAAGATATCAGGCAAACTGTAAAATCATTTTACAATATCTCATATCTTATGTGGTTCACCTGATGATTCAAACTAATCAGTTAAAGATAACAACATACAAAATATGGCAACATATTTAGAATTTATTTTCAAGATCAATTATTAAGTGCATATTAATTTCTATTTGAAAACTTCTATTTTCAAAATCTGAAGCCTGAGAAGCAATTGTTATATTTTCTTTCATAACTGAAATATTCCATTCAATTCAAGTGTTATCTCTTCTTAGAATGAAATTCCTTTAACTTTCATTTTCAATGCAAAAGAAAATTAGAGATAAAAAAACTGGGGGAGGGGGGAGATAATTAGATGAAAAGAAAATATGAAATGGTGTTAATAGAGTTTGCCTGTTTTTGTTTAGTTTCTCGTTTTTAAGACTTTTAATATTATTATTAGGAAAAAAATATTTTTTAATTAAAACTACTTTACATGTTGAAGTATTAAAGTTTCTAACGCTATGAATGCTCAGTATTTATAAGATTAGAAGCAGAGGGAAGAAGTAATTGTAGATTAATCTAACATGTAATTCACTAGCTGTGTGAAAGTCATGTTAGCATGTTCATACAATGCAGCAGTAGAGAGATAAGAAGCTATTGATAAGTGTTAGCTCTCAGCTAGCATTCAGAATGGAAATCTTCATTTTTATACAGGATGAAAATGTATGCGGAAAATCTTACAAAGGAAGTTAACCTCAAAATAGAAGAAAAATCACTGAAATCTCATTAAGGAAAAAGCATTAAAACCAAGAATAACAATAGAACAAGTATTGTGAGAGAAGAAAAATCAAATATTGCTATGGAGTAGAGCTTCCATTAGTGATAAAACCCTTGTGGAAACTAAAATAGAATTAAAGAGCTAGTATTTATAGCGCTAAATACTTCACACCATTATCATAATCATCATAATGAGCTAAACATTATTCTATTCCACATAAAATGGTTTCTATTAAGGGCCTTATAACTGGTGGGTCGAAGTTACCCTAAAACAGGCACGAATGCTTGCAGTTGAGTGTACTCTGCTAAAAGGTACTCATAAGGTGCTGCTAAACTGGGAAATGGATTAAATCTGCTCTAGCACAAAATAAGGAATCATTCTTTTGATAGGTTCCTGTCTATCAAATTCCACATATAAGGCTTTGCTAGGACCCCAAAATTTGATTAGTAAATATTCTATGGAACTGCAGGTTTAGTGTTGAAATCTTCTGTAAAAAAATAAAGCTCAAAGTACTCACTCTATTTAGGGACATGTGTGTGTGTGTGTATATGTTTGTGTGTGTGTGTGTGTGTGTGTGTGTGTGTATGTGTGTGTAATCCCCCACCCCACCCCATAAAGCTTACTTTACAACCATAGTATGTTCTCTCTCACTGACTGAGAGATAATGGTACCCTCAAATTTTTTTTCTTACTTCCTCTATCTCTACCTTTCTCTGTCTTTATATATGTGTGTGT
>NC_068990.1:81585187-81597075 GCF_001194135.2 Octopus bimaculoides | reverse complement strand
GTGTGTGTGTGTGTGTGTGTGTGTGTGTGTGTGTGTGTGTGTGTGTGTGTGTGTGTGTGCTCCATGCTTAGTGACTGCAGCATGCACTAACATCTGCTTTGATATGGTCTCTCTGGCTAAATGCTCTTCCAGCCACTTTACAACAAGTACTGGGTACTTTTTTCATGGCACCAGCACTAGTGAAGTCACTATTTAGTTTTGATTTAGACCAGGGGTGGGGAAATACCCTGCCTGCTGGTGCAATTGCACCCATGAACTCATTTTATTGTACCCGACAGCTAATATACTGTATTTTTTTATTCTTTTACTCTTTTATTTGTTTCAGTCATTTGACTGTGGTCATGCTGGAGCACATACAAAATATAGTAAATTTTTCAATTGAAAAATTTATACAATACCCAAATGCCTATTTGCAACATAGCTCGCGTTTCTACTATGAATGAAAGTGGTCAGACTTGAACAGAAATCATCCAGTAATTGCCATTTGAATGGAAATTTTGTTTTCACTATAAAACACATATTGCTAGGTTTGTACCACCCCCTTGAGACCCCACTACACTCTAGCTGAGAAGACTAAAAATATATCGCATGTATCGAAATAATTTTTATATGAAACAAAAGCTGAAAATTGTAGAAGGTACAATGTAAAAACTATTCACACCCATCTCTGTCCGCGGACCGTTTTCTTTGGAAATTTTTGCCCACCGCACTAAAAATTTTCCCCACCACTGATTTAGGCCTTACAACTACCTACCCGCTTCCCTCTGTAAAGACAGGATCGTCAGAGATCAAAATACTCACATAAGCAAATTTTTGAATATCTTACGACTACTATAAATGATGGGAAAACCTTTTATATAAATATTCTGATCTCTGATGATATTGTGTTTATACAGGGAAACAAGTAGCTAGTTGTGGGGTCAGAATTGAAATTAAAGCAAATATCTACTCTATGTTTAAAATATCCATACTCTTTACTCTTTACTTGTTTCAGTCATTTGACTGTGGCCATGCTGGAGCACCACCTTTAGTCGAGCAAATGGACCCCAGGACTTATTCTTTGTAAGCCTAGTACTTATTCTATCGATCTCTTTTTGCCGAACCGCTAAGTTATGAGGACATAAACACACCACTATCGGTTGTCAAGTGATGATGGGGGGGACAAACACAGACACACAAACATACATACATATATATATATATATATATATACACATATATACGACGGACTTCTTTTCAGTTTCCGTCTACCAAATCCACTCACAAGGCCCAAGGCTATAGCAGAAGACACTTGCCCAAGGTGCCACGCAGTGGGACTGAACCCAGAACCATGTGGTTGGTAAGCAAGCTACTTACCACACAGCCACTCCATATGTGTTCTTTTTTTATAACTTCATTAAAACAATTGTGTGTGTGTGTGTGTGTGAGAGAGAGAGAGGTGTAAGTTTGTGAATGTGTGCATGTGTATTAGAATAGAATATCTGAAGAAGATCTAAGAAAAGGCTGATAAAAATATTTTTGTTGTTCAGCTTCAGGTCAGCTTTGATCTACAATCAAAGGTATTTCAGTAGTGACTATCTCTTCTTTTGATTTTCAGACATGATGTTGCATTGAACTATTTAAGGAGGTATGGTGTGGTTTGAAGATAATTTGATTACTATTTCTAGCAGATCAAGCAATTACACAGCAGCTATCTCTCTTTGGCTCACTACTAAAAAGACAGAAAGATAAGATCAGAAGTTTATGAAATTTTAAATTAATTCATCTTCATGTGAGCAAAATCTTTGATTATGGAAAGACTGACCACCTAAGTTATGTTTTAACACGAGTTCTCAATTCATGCACTTGATATTTTATGATTTATAAACTGATTTCATATTCCAGAAGTATATCAAATTATTTTAACCCAGCCACACCTTTCTGGCATCAAATTGTACCTTCCCAATCACTTTCATTAATAATACAGCATGAGCCAATAGAAGAAAAGAAAAAAGCCTTAAGATCAAAACAATAATTTAATATTTGATATGTATGTCTTAAGACCAAAAGCAATAATTTAATATGTATCCTTAAAAATGTAAATTTAATGGTTCATTATTTTTCTTAAGAACCATGCATTTCTGCAGGCTCTTTTGTACTTGTAATTTGCTCTTGATATTGAAACAGTTCCTTTACCATCCACTTGGTTTTCCATAAAAGTACATAATTTTTATTACATATTCTCTAAACATCTCTAATATTTGGGAATTAATAACAATAAATTAAGATGCATTATTTTGTTGGTAAGTAAATATATTAATTTCTGCTTTGTATAATTAAAATGGATATTGAGGTAGTAAAGAAGTGAAAGAAAAATTGCATAGTTTTATTCAGAAGAGGAAGGGCAGTTGCTACCACTTTTTTTTTCAGAACCTTTGTGAACAGCAGGAGGAAAGGAGAAAGTCCTGTCTTCGGACCTAGATCACATACATACAATAGAACGGACTCCACAAAAGGATCCCAAGGGCTAAGTAACAATGTTTACCTGGTACACGAATTAAATTGACTATCTAGTCTTTTAAGATGATGGGACATGAATTGAGGTAGACTAAGCTATTCTTTTTTAGCAGGTTGCAACCATAGTGAGATTTCTTAATTGGTTCATATTAGATTGTTTTAAAAGGGAATATGAATATTATTCTTGTCAATATATTAACTTGTTTATCAATAAATTTTACTGATTTAATGATTAGTGAAAGATTGGATCTGACTTGCTACTACTAACTCATCAAAATGTGTGTGGATATGTGCTAAGTATTGTATAGTCCTAGGTCAGCCTCAATTAAGCAGAACTATTATCAAATGCTTTTCATCTGTAACCATACCAGCTTTTTTGTATAAACAGTATCTTTATTGTCTAAATGTCTCTCTATCTTCATTTCAGATTGTAAGATGTAATCTGAAGGAGATTTAGCCATAATTTCTAGCTTGGCTAGAAGTAATGTAAGTGTGTACTTCCATGCGAGTATATGTGTACTGGCACATGCAGGTTGAAGAACGGAAAAATTTTTGCATGCACAGTTTTCTAAATTGATAAAATACACTACAGGTGTGTGTGTGTGTGTGTGTGTGCGCGTGTGTGTGTGTGTGTTAAAATATAATAAATATATATTGTGGTAACTTCTAGAACAATTTATCTCTTTCAAATTGTTATGGGATTTGCTAGCACTAAACAATTTTTTATAGAGTTTATTACAATTTAAAAAGTCCACTAAATGATGAGAAAGAATTTCTCAAGGGATCCTAATTTGACGACTAGAAATAAAAATAACAGGCCATTTCAAGTACTGAGTGCAGCTAGTGTAACTGCAATCAATGAGAGAACTCAATTAATTAATTTCATGTCTTATAATTGGCACAAAAGTTTAGCTGGAGTAGATTTGGATCATTACCAGGATAATTACTGTCTGTTTGTCTCTATCAACAGTCAACTGATATTTGGAGTGATAATCCAGAAATGTGCTTCAATTAAGTGTCATACTAAGAATTCATTATTTGATAACACTACAAAGAATTTATTCACTGGAATATGTAACAAATTGGAAATTCATTAGCCACACATATTTTATTACATTAGAAAGTAGGTAAGTATCAACAATTGTAAATATTTATATTTACTTCATACAAAAAAGGTCACCATTCAAATTTAATGACAATCAATGGTTGCTTTTCTCCTCCTTAAAATACTCAAACTCTTGTAACAGGAAGCTTGTTTTCAGAGAATTTTTAATTTAAAAGAAAATTATTTCATTTGCTAGAATAATTAACTTTTACTTTGTTGTAATAAAATGTCTCAGATAGATATAAAAACAGTCCGATGGTCTTTATATTCATCACTGTAGTTAGAAATGTATTATTGCACAAAAGATAATCACATGGCAAAATTTCAAAGCAGTTTGATAATGATGAAAAAAACAAAACAGAAAGAAAACTAATGACTACTTCACCAAAAGACAAGTAAATAAAATATCTAAAAGAAAAGAAATTTTTGTGCTTACTGTAAAGAGAGCTATATTCTGATGGTATCAGGTAGGCCCTTCTTCAAAGATAAATGGTAATTAATAATTGACTTTAATTGCCTCATTAAATCAGATGATATGCACTCTATTTGTTATTAATAGTAAACCTATAGTAGAAAGGATCTACAGTCAATGAAATGATCATTCAAAAGCCATAGGACGATTCTTAATCAAACAGTGACTGATCGTGCAATCATACTTGAGGAATTCATATTCATAGATGAGGAGATTTTTAATAAGGAAAAAGAAAGATAATATTATACATTGCAAATACCTATTTGAGACAGAAAAGAGAAGCTACAGGTTCACTGACAAGACTGGAATCAACTATCTGTTGTTTGCAGGTCAATATGTAAATGGAACATTATGGGGTGCAACTAAATGCCACAATGTTCTTTTGTTTGCTGGTGAGCAATATTGCCATTCTTCATAGAGATACATGTACACAAACAAGTGCATGTGTGCACACACGCACACATACATATCTAACAGGCTACTTTACAGTTTGTCTACCAAATTTTATTTACAAGGTCTTCAACAGCCCAAGGTTATGGTAGAAAACATTTGCCCAAACCGATCATAAAATGAAATTATTAACCACATGATTATGCCTGCACCTATAAATATATAATATAAAAGTAATTCAAAATAAGCATATTTCAAATAATTTTAGAACACTAATTAATAACAAGTTAGTAAACAGAAATGAACTGCAAATAAAAGAAAAAACAGCCCATTTTATATTTTATATGCAGTATTGTTGTTATTGCATAGCATCTAGGCGAACTCTGATCAAACAGATGTATGACCAAAAGTGTTCCAATATGATAATCCTCTATATTTGTATACTGAGGACAAAATTTTTAAATGAGTTCTTTGTTGGTCTTTTTTTTAAGTCAGCAATTTAGGATAATTTGTCTATTTCTTGCACATTGAAACAACTGGTCACTTGTTGGCTTCTTGAAAGCAAGGTAAAAGAGGGTGGGGAAAACATGAGAAGACATGGTAAGGACAGAACCCAGGGTGTTGGGAACACTCACAAGAAATGAAATAATATTGTTGAGTGGTTATATGCTGTATTTGATCTCTTCCTAACATGGAAAAATAGAAATAATGATGACTATAAATAAATATATCTGTCACACAAATTCTTTCCTACAATGAATTTTCAGCAAAGTTAAAATATACATATAATTGCAAAGGCAAGTTCTTAATTGCACAACCATATTAGTATCCGTTTATGTTCTTGGTTCAGATCCTACTGAGGTCAACTTTGCCATTATTTATGTTTACACACACACACACACACACATACAGCTACAGGTATATAATATTCTATTAATTTTCTTTGAGAATTATAAGTACAGAAAATTCTCAGTTTAATGGTCCATAACTTAAGAGATTTCTGATTGAATGAACCAAATAATAAAGCAATAGTGTACTGGACACTATGGTCATAGCAAAATACACTTCTACCACACTGTCATAGAAAGAAAGTAAAAATTCTTTATTATAATTTAGCAGTTTTATACTATGCATTAGTACGTATTGCATTAAAATATTCATTTTTACTTCCAAATTTTACCCTGTAGGTTACTTTTTATTAAATAGACTTTTCATAAAAGATACACCTTCTTTATTTGTCTGTTGAATAGAATGTTTTCTGTATTTTGATGAATCAAGCTGAATTGTTTTTTTGTTATTAGTACTCTACCTGCATCTATTGACAGCCTTGCTGTTATGAAGCAGAAAGAAAAGTATTAGGCTTGTTAGAAGTCTGTGGGCATCTTGAACTGCTGATAAATCTACAGATAGTTTTAGTGTGTGTGTGTGTGTGTGTGTGTAGTTCTCATGAGCACCACAACTCATTAGAAAAGAGTAAAAGAGGGGACAAAAAGCAGCAATAAGTAAAGAAAAACACCCAAAAATACATACATAGAACACGGGATGCAACATAAAAAAAACGGAAAATGCAAAGTAAAAGAACCAAAAGGAGGAAAAGGGAGCATAGGCACATCTAGAGTAATGTGGACAAATTTTGGGAAGCATGGAATTTTGAAGTGTACTCACAGCTAACAACTAACATAGAGAGCCGAACACAGTTTTATTTTTTAAAGATATTATGCTTACACTGGAATGTTCACATCTCTAGATTGAAATGCTGAGCATTTGTGGAATTTACATGATAATTCTTTGCTCATTAAATGTCTAAACTAGTCCTGTAACAACACAGAAATTCAGAGCTGACCTGTTTTATTGCATATGCTTGCAAGCAAGTGCATAGGCATGCGTGTGTCTGTGTGTGCACGTGTGTGTGTGTGTGTCTGCAGCAGGTATGCATATATGTGTGTGTGTGTCTGTATGTATGATTCACATTTAAGTTTTCTCCTTAACAGAGATGCACAAAACGTACATAAGGTAGCAGAAAGAAAAATTGAGCTTTGGAATAAAGTACTCTACAGCATTTAGTTGTTTTCTTTCTTTCATTACCGATTCTTCATCACTTTTCTTATATACAACAAGCATTTGTTAGATGTTTGAGACCAAACTGTAGTCTCCAACATATACTGGTCAATTGATTTTGCAACTCAATTTTCTCTGTCATTTGGCATTATGCATCCAGCAGATCATATACTAATGATTCCTTCCTGATTATAGCAAGTTTCAGTACATCATTTGTTTCACAAACATTCAGCATAATTATTTCTGAAACTCAGCTTATGCAGTTTGCCTTTATACCATACAAAATATCAATCTTGTGTTACAAACAAGGATAAAGTAGTTCTATATGACTGTTCAAGCATCTCACAGTAATTAGGAAGATATAATTAGTACCGGAGGGGGATAATCCAAGGACAATTCCAACAATACTAAATTTAATTAACTGTGAAAAAGATTTTTGGGGTATGAAATTTGGAATGAGGTTGTGAATGTCACTGAATTAAATACACTAATTAGTTGTTTCTGTGTACGAATCAGTGTAATTAAATGACAACAAAAATCTACACACAATCATTGGCTTAATACTTCATTTCTTCTACATTCATCCTCTGGTTACTTGAGCCAGATTTGATAAACTCCTCATTATAAATCTTATTGGTTTCCAGCATTTTCTTACTCAACTTCTTTGATTCTTGATACCTGATCACTTTATCATAATCATCAAATGATGAAAATTATGTCACAATGTAAGAGATAGTGTGTGTGTGTGTGTGTGTGTGTGTGTGTGTGTGTCTTTTGTACCCTTTGGTTCCGAGTTCAAATTTTATAATAACAAAGCTTTTCGTGCTTTTGAGGGATTGATTAAATAAATATCAGACACACTAAAGGCTTTTGGCAAGTCAAAAGAAATCAATACAGATAAAGTTTGCGACTAAGTAATATGAATTTTATCAGCAGAAACTAGGAACCTGATTATTATAGTAATTTGCAGAATTTGCAGAGCAATGGACAAAATGCTTAGAGGTATGTAGTTACATTCAGAGTTTGATTCTTGGTGAAGTTGACGAACTAAAGTTAATTTAATTGACTAACCCCCTTCTCCTATATTTGTAGTCCTGTGTATTATTTTACAAACCATTACATGAAGAGACAGCAGAAGTAGCTAAGATAACAGAGCATAGTTGTTAAAATTATTAATGTGTCCAGTTTCATCACATCTTTATTTTATGGATTCAAACAACTGCAAGAATGTACAGGGATTAAAAATAATTACAAAAACAAATGGAAGAAAATATGAAGAAGGAGTTAAAAAAAAAGAAAAGAAACCTATAGAATATTCAAAGGGCCACTAAAAAAAATTACAAAAAAAGAACAGAAAAGGATTTAAGAAACTTGAGAAAGAATTCAATGTAAAACAAAGACTGAAAATGCCAAAAATAGAACTGACAATACTGGTAAAAATTTCAAAAGAATGTTGATTAAAAATGGATTTGAGCAGAGTGAATGCACCAAATACTGGAGGGAAAAAACACCAAATACTGGAGGGAAAAAACACCCAAACGTTTGTGATTTTGTCAGAAGATGAAATTATATCAAGTAAAAAACAGCCAAAATATCGATACTCTATAATTATTTCCAGATGTTATCATTTCATTGTTTATCTGACTAGCATGAATGGATTTTATGTGATTCTTGTCAAGGGGATTGAATTCTATTATATTCCAACTCCTTGTGTTTGGTTATTGGTGAATGAGAGATAAACTCATAACTTTTTTCATGAGATCCAAAGACAATTCACATTATTAATTTATTTTAGAAGATTTTTGCTTTCAAGGATTCAATCTCACTGCAAGTTGAAGTCTCTCAACTGCATGAGGCGAGGAATATTTTCAGTTCTGGAAATAATGAATTTTAAGCCTTATTCTCTGAATACATCACTTATCACTTGATTGAATCAATGCACAGGGACTCTCTGTGGTCATTCAACCTGAAACAGCAGACAAGTTTCCACAAATTGTACTTTAATCTCTTAAAAAAGAAATTATACAAACACATATACATATTGTTACCAATGTCATGCAGTAAAGTATTTGTTACATTAACACTAAATATGATGGTCACGACTACAATGTTTTTTGATCATTTATTATTTGTAATTTAAGATCAGTTCAGTGTATCACAGTTGGTTGTTGTTTAACTCAATCTCAGTCTCAGACCTAATTAAGCAAACTTATGCTCTAAGACAACTCAGCCAATGAGTCCTGACTTTTTGCACCATTAAGAGGTAATTTGAGATAATCAGACTGCTATTTCTAGCAGGTTGTGCAACCTCATGATATAGATTTTTAGCATTTCTAACAGGATATAATTTTCATGCACTTCATACAGACTACTTAGTATGTGGAAAAAACCAACCACATCTTCAAATTATATTTTTTTAACATTTTTCTAAACTTCAAAATTCTCAGCCTCTGTTATCCATGAATCAATCTTTAGCAACTACATAAATTGTCATAGACGCAGAACATTAAAACTATGGAAGATGATAAATATTGGTGGGTTATGGTCGTTAAAAGAGAGTTCTAGCTTAGTATCTGTTGATCACCATAAATAAACTGCATTTAATACAAGGATCATTGATTCTGAATTATTATTACTATCATTATTATTATTATTATCATTATTATTATTATTATCATTATTATTATTATAAAGACTGGCAGATTGGCAGAATTGTTAGAGTGTCAGATAAGACACCTTGTGATATTTGTTCCACTCCATGTTGAGTTAAAGTCCCATTAGGGCCAACTTTGCCTTTCCTCTTTTCAGAGCTAATAAAAGAATGACTAGTGAAACCCTGGGGTTGATGACATCAATCAAGCCTTGTGCCTAAATTAGAAACCATTATTATTATATTATATATTACACACACACACACACACACACACTATAGTCTGGTGCTGTCTTCTGCCTTGCCAGCTCCTGTCAAACCATCTTGATGACACCTTGTTTTTAAACATATTCCATACAGTCTAGCACTCACACTCTCTGACTGAAACAAAAAAAAAGCTTAAGTTATTTTGGTAGTGATTAGTTTAAACTCTATGATGAAGCACATATGCATACAGACACAGATGGATGGATGCATGTATGTATGCTGATTTTGCTATGCCACCATGGAAAATATCACCCACATATATATAAGGCTATCCATATGGTCATATGAAACTCACATTAGAACCTTTAAAAATAAAAAGATACTGATGCAATATTTCAGTATAAAAATAGTAATTTGTTGCAAATACAATAGGCATGATCTTGTCCTTTGGGATAAAAAAAAAACTGTTAAAGAAAGCTGTTCAGTGGATGTGAATGTCTCATTTAAATTATGGAAAATGGGAACATCTCAGGTGAACTAATGTAGAACTTACACCTCTTGTATCCTTGCTATAGATTCTCATTTCTAACCATTATCACAGTCACAAGGGATATGTAATAATACATATGCATAAAAACTTAGAAAGTATAATGATTGTAGTATGGGAAGGTATTCCTTCTTTCATTAAACTTGCTAATGTGGTATATTGGGTTCAAGTCCATAATTTGAATAAACTTGTGTGCTGTTGGAAGATGACAATCCAAATACTTCAATTAAAGCATTTCTGTAGCAAAGAGAATGGTTTTCTATGTATGATGCATGGCATTGCTCAAAGTCGCCAACATTCACATTTCCTGACAACACAAAAAACTTGATCAAGCTTATGTACTTCACTAGATAAGTAACAAAATCAAATGAAAATAAAAATGGAAATGAGCATACAATGACAATGATTTAAAGATATCAAAAAGTGTAGTGTTATTAGGCATAGTGAGATTGGAAGTGTCTATTATTGAGATAATGCTGAAGCAAGAAACAAAGAACGTGATTGTTTATGGTAAAGAAATAAGTATTTATCACGTTTGATGGAGGTGTAGTCTTTCAGTGGTTCAAGAGTTGCATGTCAAAGTAACAATATTTAGTGAAGGGTCTCTGAATTTTTATAGCTTACAGATTTATGAAGGCTTTTAGTATATAAAGTACTGCTCAGCTATACATAATCTACAATGTTTCTATATACATAGAATATAGCTCAAAGTTTTTTTTCAGTATATCTTAAAGCTTTTCCACTCCAGATAAGATAGTTTTAGAGCATTCCTATTTTTCTATAGCCCTAAAAGAAGAAATATGGTTGAAAAATTGTTCAAAATTTATGATCTGCCATATCTATAGAGTGTTTATACATGATGTTAAGATTTGGTTTGGTGGAGATCACTTCCACTTCATGTGTGTGTGTATGTATATATGTATGTATATAATACACATCTCTAAATCCACTTTCTTCTTGCGATTTTATCATAGTAGGAGGGAAGCAAATTGTTAATTGATGCTTTATTCAATAACAGGTTAGAGATTCTTCTATTGATATCTGATAATCAGGTTTTAAAAACTGTAATTGGATAGCAGGAGTCTATATAAATATATGCGAAATTTCCATTGGATTTCCGACAAAATATTTGTTTATCTGTAGTTAAATTACAAGGAACAGCTTACAAATTTGCAATATTTAGGTATTCTTAGAGTGTAAATTTTGAAGAAGTTAATAAGATTTTTTTCTAAATACATGCAGTATATGCCCATTCATATAAGCCAATATATATTAGGATAATTTTCTTTTGAGTGTATCTAAAACGAGGGATACTAAGATCATATATTTTTACAGTGTCAAACTTCTACAAATATTTGCAGTTAGTTATCATGACTGATTATCTATGGTTTTGGCATGATTTGATAAGCTTTCTCTATACTAGTTGGTTTTTCGCTTGGGTTTGTCATTTATTATGGTGAATTCCTTTCCATTTCATATTTCATATTCCTTTTTGCAGTATGTTTGAATTTCCGTCTAAGTCTTCCATGGTATCTTTTCTCCTTGTATCCAGGACATCATTCTGATCTCTTCCCCAGGTGATTAGGTAGTCTAACAAGTGCTAATGCTTGGAGCCAAGGTGCATCCAAGTAGTCTTTTGATGGTCTTTGTACTTGAAGACAGTGTTTGTAATTACTAGATTGAACTTAGAGCAGAGGTCTAGAAGAAGCTCACCATTTGAATTGCACTTTCGTACTCCATGTTTGCCTATCACATCAAGCCATTAGTCTTGCATCATTTTTCACACGAATCCACCCAGCCGTTTGGCCGTGAACCTCAAGACAAGAAAGAATACAACACTCGGCCAACTTCAATTTATATTATAGATTATCTCGGTTTAAAAAAACCTTGACAATGTAAATATACATATATACATATATATATATACACATATATATACACATATATACACATATATATATAC
>NC_068990.1:81562557-81584767 GCF_001194135.2 Octopus bimaculoides | reverse complement strand
CACATATATACATACATATATATACATACATATATATATACATACATATATATATATATACATACACACATATATATATATATATATATATATATATATATATATACACACACACACGCACTTATACACACACATACATACATATATATGGCTGTGATGGTATGAGATTTTAAATCTTTATTTGAATCGGTAAACATATGAACATGTTGCAGCTTATCAGAATTTCTTTCAGAAACAGAGAATGGTTTTACTGTGACACAGTTTACATTCAAACTTCTTACCTCTTCTTTTCTGCATACAACAGCATATCAGCAGACAGAGGAACACATCCACCCAGTTTTCTTTAACTACTCTTCATCCAATACAAATGCTCTTAATCTCTCAATACAAACTAACACTATTGATCATTCTATTGCTATTTGAGAGATTATTGAATAATTTCTGTCTGAATACAATATTTTTCTATTACATTATTTCTACTACCATTGACTGTATAGTACTTTACATGTAGTACTTTCCTCCAAGTATGAATTTAACTGAGCTGATCTGTGTTGTTTTGCCAAATGGAAAATATAAAAATATCACACTTGGAACAAAGCAGCAGCCTTGGCAATATGTGACAGTGTTTAATTTTGTTATTGTTTGCATCCCATCCCCATCAAGTTGGCTGTGAGAGGAAAACCCTATGGTTAAAGCATTCCTCTGGTGACTACCTCATCTTTTTAAGGCAGCGAGCTGGCAGAAATATTAGCACAACAGGCAAAATGCTTAGCAGTATTTTGTCTGTCTTTATGTTCTGAGTTCAAATTCCGCCAAAGTTGACTTTGCCTTTCATCCTTTCGGGGTAGATAGATTAAGTACCTGTTACATACTGGGTCGATCTTATCGACTGCCCCCCTCCCCCCTCCCCCAAAATTTGTGCCTGGAGTAGAGAAGAAAAGACTACCCAATCATTTTATCTCAGACTACATAATTTAATATGTACTCCTTTTTTTAAAGTGGGTAGAGTGTGAACAGAAGGAAGTTTGGCTTCTATATCTAGCAAGTTAAGTGAATGTGTAGTGGGCTCTCTTACTGCCCTGCAGTTCTGATATGCTTTCATTGAAATACCATAAAAAAAGATATCAATAATAATTTGTTAAATAAATATAACTTGAATTATTTGAAGTATATTTACTATTTTGAATTCTCTATAAGACAGCCATGCCACTGTAATGAACAACACATAATAAAATCTAAAAGTAGTTGCGGTTTGTTAATTCTACAGCAATTTAAGCTTTCAGTATGTAAGTAGTTACAATAGATTATTGATAAGTTTATCGATTATAAAAATCAACTTTATTTGTTGATAAAAGATTTTGATATCAATTAATTAATTGATAAAATATTGTGATAGTAATTAATTAGTAGCTTTAATTGTTATCACCCCCATCAGAAGAACTAAGATTAGATCTTCAGAAAAAAAAATACAAATAAAAAAAAACAAGTAAAAATGTTTTTTAAATGACTAATGAGATGAACATTTAAAAGTAAGACATCAACAAACTTCACTTTGCTAATAGATTACAAAAGTTATATGCCACAGCCCTCAAGACTCACATTGGAAAACTAAAATGTAACATGACATACACAAAAGAGGGAGATAGTTCTATTTTTGAGATTATTTTTTGTAGATCTTTCAACATATTTTAGATAGAGCAACTTTAGGGAAATTTTATACACCTGATAAACTTTAAGCATGAAATAGTAACCTATATACAATGGAATGTTAATCATGACAAATAGATGTGCTTCTTAGAGATAAGGAGAATTCGTACACTTGAGAACAAAATTCATAAATTTTGAAATATTAAGAAACCTATAGAAAAATAAATAACTACATACTTAGGTGCAAGTATGATTGTGTGTTTCAGAAGTTTTGTTTCACAAGTACATGGTTCTGTACTGTGTGGCACCTTGATCAAGTGTCTCCTAATATGGGTCTGGTCTCACCAAAGCCTTGTAGGAGAAATTCAGAAGATGAAAGCTGAAAGAAGCCAGTTACAAACAAATGCACACACACACACTTCTTTATTTAATTAGTTGTGTGCATGTGTGTGTGCACGCGCACATACGTATGTTCCTATCTCCTAGTCTTGGTAACAAATGCTAACTGTAAACAGACACCAGCATCAAATAAATGGTGTCATTTGTTTGCAATTTTCATTGGAAATATGTCTGGTCATTGTGCTGTTCATGAAAACAAGTAAGGGTTGGCAACAGGAAGAGCATCTGGTCATAGAAAATCTGTCTCAGTAAATTCCATCTGACCAATGCAGACATGGAAAGTAGCTGATGAAGATGATGGCAACGATAATGATACTTAGTACGAACTTATCTCTTATATAAAAATTAACAATGTGTTTGAAAATACGTAATGAGATTTTTAAATTAAAGCTATGAAACAGATCTACAACATGAAGATTTAGGATTTATAAAGTTAGTAGATTTAATTTTTTAGAAAGCATCTATGTATGTGCATGAAGGGGAACAATATAGTACAATAGCCGAAACGTTTGAACACCGGGCGAAATGCTTCGCGGTTATTTCCTCTGCCGCTATGTTCTGAGTTCAAATTCCGCCGAGGTCGACTTTGCCTTTCATCCTTTAAATAAGTACCAGTTATGCACTGGGGTCGATGTAATCGACTTAATCCCTTTGTCTGTCCTTGTTTGTCCCCTCTATGTTTAGCTCCCTGTGTGCAATAAAGAAATAAATATAGTACAATAGCCCACTCATGTTTCTGAGTTCAATTCTTGCAACTGCTGCCATTGAAGAACTAGCACCAAAGACAATTCATCATGTACCTGTTTGAGTGTATCTTTTGGGGCTAGAATTTCTGCATAATTTAAAGCAGAAGGTTCTTTCTCTTGTAAAGAATACAGAACAGTAAATGAAAAACGAGTTTACATTATCTAGAATTGGCTTTATGGATTTGATAATTTTTTTAATTATATTTAGTCGTATCTCGGAAGGATAGTAACACATATCATGAATAGACCAAGATAAAAAAACAAAAGTTCAGTAATAAAAATGGTGGAGCATTTTGTTGAACTCCTCAAAAATAAATAAAGCGGGGTAGAAAAATTCCTATTGTCTTTTAGTAAAATTACTTAACTACCATTTGCTACTTCAGTACACACATTGTTCCTACCTGCTTTCAAACATTTTTTTTTCACTTCTCCTCTTCATGATCAATCAGCCTACCAGAAATAGCAGCCAAAAACTCCTTTATATCACATCTTATTATCTAAAATTGCAAAGCACACATTGATGAATTGTTGTCTTGGATATACAAAAAGAGAGGCTAGTTGTAGTTAAAATACCTTTAATATCAGGTCTGTCTGGTCAAGATTGACCTGGGGCTAAATAGCAACCATTTTTATCTAATTCACACCATTAATTTCCATACAATGAGTCATACTTCATTTATTTATATCCAGTCTC
Source organism: Octopus bimaculoides (assembly GCF_001194135.2). Taxonomy (NCBI): domain Eukaryota; kingdom Metazoa; phylum Mollusca; class Cephalopoda; order Octopoda; family Octopodidae; genus Octopus; species Octopus bimaculoides. The sequence goes on along the minus strand of NC_068990.1, from coordinate 81,581,281 downwards.
TTGTGTTTTTGGTTTATATCCAGTATCACATTCATTTATATAGTTTAGAGAACAAAAAGAAAACTATGGATAATTTTTTTAGAAATAATTGCAATAGATAGGATGATGATAAAATAAACTAGCATTGTTGATTAGACTCTAAAAATGAATGTCTAAGTTATTGATTTATTTATAACACATATCCTCCTCCTCCTATTTTAATTCTATAAACATAGACAATGCTTTATAGAAATATAAAATCAACCCAAGTACTTGACTGGTGCTTTATTTTATTGACCATGGCAGGATAAAATGAAAGTTGAACATTGCAGGATTTGATCTCAGAATATGAAGAGTTGTAGATAATATATCATTGAACTTAGGATGTCCAGAGCTGCAACTAAATATTGCAAGTATTTTATCTGACATGCTCTAATGACTCTTATCTTATTTTGCTTGTGGAGGCGCAATGGCCCAGTGGTTAGGGCAGCGGACTCACGGTCGTTTCGATTCCCAGACCGGGCGTTGTGAGTGTTTATTGAGCGAAAACACCTAAAGCTCCACGAGGCTCCGGCAGGGGATGGTGGCAAACCCTGCTGTACTCTTTCACCACAACTTTCTCTCACTCTTACTTCCTGTTTCTGTTGTGCCTGTAATTCAAAAGATCAGCCTTGTCACTCTGTGTCACGCTGAATATCCCCGAGAACTACGTTAAGGGTACACGTGTCTGTGGAATGCTCAGCCACTTGGACGTTAATTTCACGAGCAGGCTGTTCCATTGATCGGATCAACTGGAACCTTCGACGTCGTCGTAAGCGACGGAGTGCCACCATTATTTTGCCAATGATAATGCCATTTGTCACAGGTTATCAATGGGCCAACACTGCTTCACTGTATTTCTAAGGAGTGAGTGACAAGAGATTGTCTGTGTAACTTGTGTAGAGCAAGTAGTACAAAGGATTTCACTTAAAGGTACCAATATATTGGTTTCCTTGTCAATGTTTGAATCCTTCAGCAATATACAGCTTACACACACACACACACATGTATGGGCTGTCAGACAGTTTGTGTCTATCAGATTCTACCCACAAGGCATTGAGCAGCTCACAGCTATGGTGATAAACATTTATCCCCCAAAAATGCAGTAAAAAGAAATTTAGAATCATGTGGCTGTGAAATAAGCTTTTAAACCAAACACAGAGGTCTTGCCATGATAAATACAATGCAAGTGATTTATTTAATGAAATTAATTTTTCTTCCATCACTATGATTTTATGAAGAGTGATACTTTCCCATGGGGTACTCTAGTAATGTGTGTGCATGTGTGTGTGTATGTGTGTGTGTGTAGGTATTAGGTATAAGGATTCAATAGACCCTAAGCAGATTAACACTAGGATGCTAGAAATTGTTAGGTACAATGACAGAGTTCACAGTGAGATAAACAACGATGAAGGCACATTATTTACATTATTTACAATTGACGGATATAGAACTGAACAATGAAGGTATCAAGTATTGGTAGAATACTATAGATACGTAATTACAAATCCAATTTAAACTGTAGATCCGACTCTGGGGTTGGTTCCAGGTGTGGTGTAGGCATACAAAGAGAATGCAAATGGCATTTAAAACTTTTTTGACATCTTTTTTTGATGGAATTTCATCAACACTACTTTTATCTCTTTTCACCCCCCACCCCCACCCCCCACTATCTCTTCTAAGATGTGAGTAGCCCTGTCTACAGCAAGAAACCCGTTCTGCATAGGGCTCTTCTCTCATGCATTAACCCTTCATCTCCTAGTATAAAGATGTCACTCTTGGGGTTCATAGTCATGCAGGCTATAAGGCAACCTCATAACTGCTGGATAATACAAAAAAAAAAAAGGCAAACCAGTGCATCACAAAATATAATCCACCATCTTCAAATAAAATTTTTAACAGGTAAAATGTCAAACAGGTGAGATTTCATGAATCAAACATTGATGTCATTGGATCAGTGCATTCTTGAAAATATTGCCACATTGGATTCATTATGTTTAATGTATGAAATCTCACCTGTTTAAAATTTTACCTGTAGATGGTGGATTATGTCATGATGTACTCCAGGAATGCACCAATAAAAATTCTACTGAAACAACCGTCATAAATTTTGAACACTATTTGTGTTCTCTTGATACACACACTCATACATACATGTGTATATATATGTATATATATATATATATATATATATATATATGCACATACATATACATGCATATATACACATAAATATATATACATACATGTATATATATATATATATATATATATATATATATATATATATATATATATATGCACATACATATATATATATATATACACACATATATATAAATATATATACATACATACATATACATACATATATATATGTATATACACACACACATATATAAATATACATACACACACACATATACATACATATATATATATATATACATATATATATATATATATATATATATAATGTACACATACATACATGCATTAGAAGAGTGTATGCCATGTGAAGCTTTTATGTTGTTTCTGTTAAAAATGTTATGGGATTTTATTTATTGTTTTATTTAAAGTGTCAGGTATCAATTATAATGTATAGAATTTCTAGGCTGGTTTGACTACCAGTAGCTAGAGGCTGCTGCATGCTGGGAAAGTAATTCATTCAAGCAGCTAGAGTTTGCTGCATGCTGGGGAAGTTATACAAATGAGAAAAAGTAAAGAATTAAATTGATCAACAAAAATTAATTAGTACGCTTACTATGAATTGCTGTGGTGTATTTTACCACAGCCTACTACACCTTCATGTGATTTGTAAATAAAATTTTTAGGAAACATCATTACTTATGTAAATGTTAATTTTAAGTTAGTATTTTACAGCAAGTTTAAAAATAACAAGAGAACATTTTCTGATCGGAGAGACTCAACACTGAAAGTCAAGTCAAATTTACTGTAAAAGTTGTTTTAACTAGGACTTCATGTTTCGCCTGACAGCTTATGCAACCAGTTAAATAAATCATCAATTAGTTTCAGCATTTTTAAAATATCATCTCTTTCTTCTTCGTTTTCAGGTTGAATGTACCATAGCTTTGCTACTGCCCTTCATTCCTATCTTTTCATTGGTCACCCCATCCCTTATGCACCAATCACTACATCCATCCCTCAACTTTATCCAATCTCTTCAGTTCTCATCTACTCTACCTTACTGCCCTTATCATCTGTCAATACTTGTTCTTCATTCACTATATTCATTCCTTTACTCATTCCCCATCTCTCACTCACCCCCCCCCCACACACACACTTGCAACCTCTATCCATCCATTTTCTCAGTTTTTATGTTCTCACTCACTTCTGTTCCCCTCATAGCTTGAGGTTCTACCACTATTTTTAGCCCTTCTTACCCATACCTTCACCTCTTCTAAGATGTGAGTAGCTATGTCTACAGAAAGAAACCTGTTCTAATCTGGGCTCTTCTCTCATACTTTAAGCTTTTCATCTCCTAGTATAAAGCTGCCTCTCTTGGAGTTTATAGTCTTGCTGCTGGGTAATACAAAAAAATCCAGCACATACTATAAAGTAGTTGACATTAGGAAAGGCATTCAATCATCGAAACTATGCCAAAGTAGACAGTGAAGCCTGATACAGTCTAGTTGGACTAGTTGGATCCTGTCAAACCATCCAACCCAAACTAGTATGGACATTAAACAATACTGATGATTGACAATGGTCTTAGGTATCAAGTTATCCCTTTCCCAACAAGAGTTTATCTGTATTGACATTACCAGTCTGGGAAAGCTTGTAAAGATTATGTTTACTAAACTTTGTCTTAGAATTAAGTAATACATTTATAAAGGAGGCTCTCTTTTTATTGAATTAGAGTGAAGAGTTTCAAGAATACAAGTCCTTTGATACTGATGTGATTTAGTAAATGTTTCTCTCAAATATTTTAAAGTTTCTAGCCATAGAAAAATACAGGTAAATAAAGAATTCCAGAGAGGAGGGAATGGATATAGTTGTTAGTGCAGAGGTGGGCATAATAATCATGATGAGATGAGGAGAGATGAGTGAGGCAGGAGAGTCATTCTTAAATACATTCCAGCTATTATGAAGTTCATACAACTTCATTCCTGTAACATGAAGATGTGCATTTTCTATATATTAGAGGTTTAGATAACAGAAAACTGCAGGAAGTGGGGTTTGAAAAGAGTTTTGATCCTTCAATAGCTTTATGTTGCCATCAGCACCTTAACAGAAACTCCGTAGGCTTCTGTAAAGCATAAGCATATTTTAGAAGAGTGCTGGTATTATGGAAGTATATATGTGTTTCGTGGTGAGATGTAAGAAAACTGATATATACTCCATATCTACTAGTTGGTATGAGATATGAAAAAGAAAGAAAAAAAAAATCAACAGACCCACTGATAGAATTCAAAACCACTTGCCTAGTGACAGTGTTACTGGTTACACTACAGTCTCACACTCACATATTAACTATAGGCTTCACTTCTGTTATGGAAGTTCTTGAAAAACCTTGCTGTAACATATTCCATTATGTGAAACCAGTTGTCCATTGACATCCATACAATGGAGTAAGGATATCATTCAGAATTCCACATTATGGCAAGATTTCCAAGAATGCAATACTTCCTTAACGTAGGAGTGAGGTAGCTATATTTAAGTCTGTTTTCTTTATCATTTCTTTTAAAATTGTGCTATTTTTACCTCAATATTTTGAAGGTAAATAGTGTGAGCTTAAACTGAATTACAGTTTTTCTAACACTAATTTGGTTTATCTTTCATATAACTCTATTTCAGTAGCTATTTGTTCGTTCTTTTTGTTTTAATTTCTGACTGCTAAAAACAATATCTAGGAAAATATACTTCATATAATTTAATTGTAGATGCTACTAAATTAGTCCATGTGATCTCTGAAGTTCTGATAAAATCGTGTGAGCAGAAAGTTTCGTTTGTACCTCTATGATGTATTTGTATGACCTAAGCTACTTTATAAATTAGATAAACAGAAAGTAACAGTGTGAGATGAAAATGCTGGATTCTTTCCATTGCAAATAGATACATCTTTTCCCTACATTCATTAACTAAACGAAATCAGGAACATACAGCTTCACAAAAGGAGTGTCTGAAAATAACTGCATCTCATTGGCATCTGTTCAGACACAACTTTGGTTTGTACTTTAAAGTTCCTGCTAACATTTTCTGTTAACCGGACTTGAAAATTCAATGGAAAATAATGTACATCTCTCTTTTAGTGACTTTGCTCAACTGTGTGGTCATTTGTTTAACAACCAGTTTTTTCCATGCCAGCATGACTTGGAGAAGAATTGATTCTGATACAGGACTATGATTTTATGCCTGATGCTTCTCCTGCAGCCAACTTTTACCTGTCTTTTAGGTTTTTATACTCCATAAGTCCAAAGCACAGAGCAACCAGTCACAATGTCAACATTACCACCTCTTTGCTTAAACATTAACAAGCAAAATATCAATAATCATACTCACAAGTATGTGTGCACATGACAGGCTTATTACTCATTCTGTCAACCAAATTTGCTCACAAGACACTATTTAGCTTGAGCCTATATCAAAGAGAATTTGCTAAAGTAGCCATGCAGTGGGACTGCCAAAACCATTTGGCTGTAAAGTGATCTTAACCACAAATCCATGCCTGATCCTTTTTGTAACAATCCCATCAATACTAAAGTACAAAAAGGTTAACTAAATACAATAAATGATCTGGAAGGTTCCTCCCCAACCAAAGAAAAGAAAGTCTAACAAAAGATAACTGATAGTAGTTTAGTGGATATTCTTGCTTGAAATATGGCATAATCAAAAACCTAAAACTTAGTCTTTGCTAACATGACAATATTAACAAAATATAAAAACAAATAGATACTAGATTAAAACTATCATCTTCCATTAATGTTAATTTCAGCAGTCAAGACATTTTTAGGTGTTACTTAATCATTTTTAGATCAGCTTTTTTGATTCTTTCCTTTGTAGAAGAATATGTAAATGTGAATACTCATTTCATTGCAATACAAAACCATAGAATAAAAGTCGTTCAATAGTTTAGATATCAATGGAAAAACGATGACCTTCTACACACACACACACACACAAAAAAAAAAAAAAAAAAAAAAAAAAAAAAAAAAAAAACAGGATATTTGGTTTCAAAGCCATAATTGTGAATGAACACAATTCAAAATTACAGGAAATTTGAAGAAATTTCATAAAAGACAACTTATTAACATACAGAATTATATATATATATATATATATATATATATATAGATGGGCAGACACATTAAACCATATACTGATAGACACATACACACATGAAGTATACTAGTCAAGAAATATATATAAAAATATATCAAAATATGATTTTCTACTTGTTCCTTAATGCAGAAAATACAGATTCTATTTAAAATTTAATTTTGAAATAATTCTCAAACCTGAATTTACATTAAGGATATGTCATATAATCAGATATTATTAGATTTTCAATGTTCATCTTGAAGTTTTAATTATCACACTTATCATTTCTGTTGACAAAAAATCATTATTTTCAATAGTAATAAAATTACTGTGTGATAAGCGTGATAATTGTTAAAAATTACATTCCAAATACTATACTTCCACTTCAGATTATGAAAATTCTTCAGAGTTTGTCCCTTTCTGACTCTTTAAAGAACTCAAATGTGATCCACATTGGGATACTGTTCACATATTAGGGAACCAGCAGCTACAGCTACACCCTCTACACACATGCATTCTAGATCATATTTTAAAGAGAAAGATCATCCAGCATATTTGTCAATGATTCATATACCAACATGCTGCAAACACTGGTTTAGAGAGATACTGTTTCTCCTCTCTTCTTCTTCTTCTATCTCTACTACTACTACAGCTTCTGCTTTTGTAAACTAGCAGCCCAATGAGGGAATCTCTAATTATCACTCAACCTGCTAGAAATAGCACACATATCCCTCTCAGGTCACACCCTACTGTCTTAAAAAAATACTTCATTGGTTAATGTAATCCTACATACGACTTAAAAGAATTAATGTCCATGTCAAGAATGTTTTGATCACAAGTCTATTTGATCAAGGTTGGATTAGGATTAAATAACAATTAGCATGCTAAAATCCCCAAATCTTCTTCACTTACTTTCATCAAACACTCAAGACCTTGTAATAAACATTTTGCCTAATCTTTTTTTATCTAGTGCGAAGAAATGAAATAAAATGTTCATGTATTTATGTCTCTCCTCTTCCAACAAAGAGTGAAATGTAGCTATGCACCTTAATGTAGAGAACTCAGGGCTATGACTAAGTTAGAGCACTACTTTCATGTAATATTAAAATTTTACATATTCACTTCTATAAAGAACATCAAAGGTTGTTAATAAAAGAGCATGTATGTCAGGTATAAGCAACCTTCTACTGGCAGCAAGTTTTATGAGATATTCGCTCATCATAAATTAAAGTCACACCTCTAAAGAAATATGTGAACGAACAACATATGTAATACAAAATACACTACACTGGTGAATATAGAAGAAAATTATATATTTGCAAAGCAACTCCTGCTATATAGTTTAATGACACTTTCATATATTATGACAGGCTAAATTAGATCAATTAAGAGATTGCATGAAATTTTGCAAAGTTTAATTTTTTGTCCATAAAATTATTTAGTCTACATTTATTTGATTATGAAGTTGGAAAACTTTATAAATAGCTAACATTCAGAAGAAACTGAAAAATGAATATTAAACAGGCACAGTGCCGTGTTGCATGTTCAAATTTGAATAACGCATCTTAGGTCTGTTTTCCTGATTATTATAATAATATATTTTTCATAATGTAATGTGTAATCAAGAAATTATGTATCTTTCAATCAATCATATCATGTTTGATGAATAATATGAAAAATATTGCAGAAGACATACCACTAGTCATAAGTAATATATACAGTACAATACTGTATATAGGCAGTAATATATGTATTGTATTTATATTTACAAAACAACAATAGTAAAATGTTTCACACGAATACATTCATGTCTAATTTGATAGAACTATCTCGGTAAATTTATACATATATATATATATATGTGTGTGTGCGTGTGTGTGTATGAGTGTGTCTGTGTGTGTGTGTAGCATGAGTTGGATAAGGGACATATTCATGTAACCTATCAGTTCTCAACATGGGCAGTAGCACACCCAAGGGGGCACTGGGCATGTTGAAGGGGCGTTAGGTTTTAGGGGACAGTAAGGTAACATAATTAACATACTCCTATAGGAGTCATTATATTATACATGATAAAACTAATGATGGTAATTAAAATAAAACGAGGTCTGAACAGGCACAAGGAAGTCATTAACTAATGATGTATAAAGTAAATTTACAACTTTTGTCTTTATTGATATTTTATCATTTCACTGTTAAAATCTTATACAATCCAATTTAGAGTAAAATTTATAAATTAACATCCATGTTAAGTTAGTTTAGTCATGTTCTTTTACCACCTACACGGGCACTGGACATAACAACTACTTAAAAGTTGGTGGGGCTATAAAAAAAATGGTTAAGAAATACTGATCTAACCTATATTAGCATGGAAAAATATCCTTAGAAAATATCCTTTTTCTCCTCATACATAGAGCAGCCTATTAAATATGAAATTTTTACTAAATTTAAACTTGATATCAGCAAATTAATCTGTTTATAAACTTCTTTTATATACATATTTATATGAAATCTGAATTCTTTTTACAGCTTGAAGTCCCTGCTCTAGAAAAATCTTTTGTATGTGAGTAATATATCTAGTATATTAGTAAACCAGCAAGGACTAAAGAAATCAATTTTTATCTCAATCTTATTAAAAACTGCCATTAATTATATTATATCAAAATAATGGTAACTGTTTTACTTGATTTACAACACTAGTGAGTTTATGTGTTAAAGATAAATCAAAGATGAATTAATAATATGGAAACTATTTTAACATCCAAAATGCTTTGTTGTTACTCTGTTTTAAAAAATCTGATTTTTATACATTTTTTAACTAATGAAATTCAATATTCTTTACATCAAAATTCCTTTGAGGAATTCCTCTAATTAAATTAAAGAACATGCTGAATTTAAAGGTTAGATTAAGATAATGTTAGATTGATTTTAGATTAGTTAGCCTCCTAATAGTTTTAAAAGCTTATTAAAGATAAATGATCTCTCTCTCTCTCACACACACACACATTTTCTGTGTACATGTCTGTATGTGTATGTATATATATATATATATACGTATATATACATACATACATGTGTGTGTGTATACATACATACATAGAGCCATGTGTATGAGTACATACATACATACTTTTGTGAGTGTATACACACACACACACACACACCCTATCTAACCACCTGTCTCACACATACAATAGAATTAATATTCATGCATTAAAGATTATTTTCAGTGCTATTTTCAGCAGGTGTCAATACACAGAGCAGTGGAATTTGCTAAGACAATAAAACTACACACAAAATGTTTTGATGTATTTACTTTCATCTCTGATGGTTCCAAGTTCAAATAAAGCAGCAAGTGATCTTATGAAATAAATACTAGTAATATACTGGAATCAGACAACTGTACCTATCCAAACCCTAAAAAAAAAATAGTGTAATCAAAATCTTTGTCGTTAATGTGAAAGTATTATTTGATTTATAAATATTTATCTGCTATTTAAATAATCTTTAGTTAATATAGATTTTCAGAAAGATTTATTTTATTAGCTACATGTTATATATACTGAAAAAAAATATTATGTGTGTGTGAAATATATGAATTCATATTCAAACTGAATGTGAAAATTCTAAAAAGATAATGATTTTAATCAGAGGTACACAGTTACAATTTTAGGTGAAAAGGAGTAGACTTGATTTAATTGATGTAGTAAGTAACTAAAAGGATAAAGAGTAACATTGGCCTTTAAAGGCGTGTGTGTACTCAAAATGTAAAGGATGTAACTAATTATTGTAAAGCAGTTCATCAATTTACCCTATCTGCTAACGTAAAATTAATGACTTGTAATTTAGGCACAAAACTACAAATTTTGAGGGAATGAGAACAGTCAATTGAAACTATCCCAACTCAGTACTTAACTTACTGACACCTGAAGAACGAAGGTCAAAGTCAGCTCTCATGGGTTTTGAAGCTAGGTTGTAAAGGCCCAAAACTACATATTTTATCTGTCTCTATTTCATCTGTGACACTAAAATAATAATGCATGCATGTACAGATTTTGTGAAGCAAGCCAAAATATTTTAAACTTATATGCATTTCTAACATTCTAAATTTTCATTGGGATTTAGAGTGTTAGATGCAGATTATTATTATTATTATTATTATTATTATTATTATTATTATTATTATTATTATTATTATATATATATATATATATATATATATATATATATATATATATTGTACAGTCATTTTGTTCCTATGCTTCTTTCTCACAATTACTCATATTTAATATAAGACTGACTCTAAGAGTCTGAGAATCTGAAGTAAATTAGATGAAGCATATCAGTGACTCAAACATAAATCCACAGGTTGACAGCTTAATTTCAGCTGAGCCAAACCTACATCATTACTTTTTGAATCAATCAATTGGTACACCATACTATTCAATAAGTCAGAAAAACTGGCACCTAAACTATCTTACACTATTAACTTTTTTGATCAATCAATAACTTAGACTGGTGTTTCTGATCTCTGTGGTGAAAAAGCTAATGTAGAGGAATATTGAAGATCTGGCATAGGGGAGATTACCACCTGACACTGTTTACAGTGTGGTTGACAGGCATGCACACACACTTCTATCTGGTACATATATATATATGCCGTTCTATTGGTTTCTTTGTTGACTTACCACCAACTACAAGTATCACACACGTGTGTGTGTGTGTGCACACGTGCCCATGTGTGTGTGTGCATGTGTATGTGTGTGTCACCATCAGGCTTATAGAACGCGATGTTCATCTCTACATTAGTAACAGAGTAATCTTTTCTGTGTATTATTTTCTTGGTGACAGAAATGAATCATATCTTCATTTTATTGTGGCCAACGTAACTTGACCCAAGTATATTCATCAACCAGTAGAAAATATAATAAAAACTATTTAAACTGTTATCACACATTTTTGTTTATTTTGGTCAGAATTTACAGTTGTCCACAACTTTATCATTCAATCATTAGCTAATAAGAGCTTTGTTGATTTGCCAGAAATAACAACCAAATCTTCCTCAAATCACACTCAAATAAAGAAAAAGCTCACTAGACAGTGTAGTTCTGGGTACATTACATCTAAATAAAAGATGAGATGGTCATAATTGAATTGATTTTGATTATTGGTTTGTTCAAAAAGGGCTAACCTAGGTAGGTCTAAACAACAACACCTGTTAGTCACATCTGGCCAAGTAATATTTGCAAACAAATAAAATAGTAACATGCATTATGTTGGAAAGCAATAAAGTTAAGATTTCTGTTTGATTTGATTTTTTAAATTATATATTGCAATTGCTGAACAATAACATTGTAGACAAAGATAGACACATACACATATATACATGCAATACATACACAATCACACACACATGTACATCATCATCATCAACCTCTTCAATATCATCATCAACCTCATCGATATCACCCTCATCAATATCATCATCATCACTGTTTGATATTCATTTTCCATGCTGGAATGAGGAAATAGAATTGGGACAGGGAGATGATAGGTGGCAGTACAGGTGATGTGGAGTGTGATGTATGAGAGATACATAGCGTCAGAGACAAGGTCAGAGGTACATAGGGACATAGGGGTGAGAAAAGAGGTAGAGGAACATAAGTAATAGGGGCAGCAATTGGCAGAATGTGAGGTTGTAAAGGGGAAGAGTGGAAATGAAATGAGGCACTCAGTGGAAGATAAGGATACTGAGAACACAAGAAACAAAGTGACTCCTGGCAGGTGGGGGGAGTGAGTGAAAGTGCAAAAATTTTCAGATAAAATATGGTCAGCTCTGCCCTCATATGATTACAGTAGCTGAGTGAATAGTGTCATAGTGAGGAAAGTGAGTAGTGTGGAAAAGTGAGTAGTGTGGAAAAGTGAGTAGTGTGGAAAAGTGAGTAGTGTGGAAAAGTGTTGAGTGTGGAAGAAAAATGTCAGAGATTGTTTGGGCGCAGGAGCAAAGATATAAATTCTAGGGCTTCATCTGTGTTGATATGGAAAAATCTTCTTAAGCACAGCAAATCACCAACCATCTTGATCCTTTGTCATCTCCTCTGTGAGACTCAACATCTGGAGTTCATTCTTTACTACTTCATCCCCTCTCACCTTCTTTCACAGGTTCCATCTACACTTGGCAATTGGCATTTCTTTGTGCAGCTGTCCTCATCCATACTCATCACATAACCACCATACCAGTGTAATCTTCTCTCTTGTACACTACATCTGATTCCCCTTATGCTTAATTTTCCTTTGAACACATTTGCATTTTGTCACACAAGCACACTGACATTGCTCGTCCAGAAGAGCATGCTAGCTTCATTTCACTCTGAGAAAGAAAGGCCTTCTGTAACCAACAGAGCTCTGAAATTCTTCCAGCTGAGTTTTATTCTTGCAAATATTCTTGTCTAATATATATAGGTGCAGGAGTGGCTGTGTGGTAAGTAGCTTGCTTACCAACCACATGGTTCTGGGTTCAGTCCCACTGCGTGGCACCTTGGGCAAGTGTCTCCTACTATAGCCTCAGGCTGACCAAAGCCTTGTGAGTGGATTTGGTAGACGGAAACTGAAAGAAGCCTGTTGTATATATGTATGTATATATATATATGCATGTGTGTGTATATGTTTGTGTGTCTGTGTTTGTCCCCCCCCCCGCCAACTTCACTTGACAACCGATGCTGGTGTGTTTACATCCCCGTAACTTAGCGGTTCGGCAAAAAGAGACCGATAGAATAAGTACTAGGCTTACAAAGAATAAGTCCTGGGGTCGATTTGCTCGACTAAAGGCGGTGCCCCAGCATGGCCACAGTCAAATGACTGAAACAAGTAAAAGAGTAAAAGAATATATATATATATATGTATGAAGAACGTTGTAGTTCACTTGAAGCATAGTAGTACAGAAGTAGAATAATAAATTAAATATATTTCATATATGTATCATCATCATTATTATTGATATATTCACTGGAATAGATTGTTTCAGTTATGAAAATTACCTAAACAAATGTGTTTTACTCTTTTATGCATGCATAAGTATTATGTTTTGCTGGAGGCAAAGTAGGGCAGTTGCTGCACTGACTATACCTATTGAGCCAGAGACATAAATCCACAGCTGTTCTTTTGTTTCCAGGCAATCAGATTATCTTTCCCATAGTAACATGTCAATTCTTGCTTCTTGTGATTATCTCCCTCTTCTCATTCAGATTTACAGTCAGTCCCAAATGCCACCAAGCAAATGTTGTTTCTCCACCAGAAGTGACGATTATTTAAGCAAATCAAGAAATTATCTTGCATGGTATTTGATATAGCTTTATTCGTCTTTGTTGTACAAATGTATGTTATAGATCATTCAGAATTATTTCTTGCAACACATTTTCATTTCATTTACACACACATAACCTCAAACTGAGACTTTATTGAAAGCATTTTGTCTTAAACAGTATCATGAATTAAGAGCTGATGTTTTATATGAAATGACTTGTTATACTTCTTATTACAAAATGAGAAAGATTGTATGTGCTAAGCAATGAAATATTATTGCTGAAATGAACTGTGCTAATATAACCCTCATCCTATCATTGCTGATACAGGGTATGCAAAAGTAATGGTTTACTACACCATGGCAAAGTTTAAGGTTGTAAGAGAAGATATGCTTTAAATTCATCTCACAGTACTTGCAGCAAATTATAAGTAGTCTTCTTAACCATGTGTCCAAACCTGCACCCATGTGTAAAGCTTTTCCAGATAAGCCTCTATGAATTCTATCAGTGCATAAATGAATGTAACTAAATATTGGTTTCAAATTCTGGCACAAGGCCAGCAAGGGCAAGTCGATTACATCAACCTCAAAAGGATGAAAGGCAAAGTGGACCCCAGTGGAATTTGAACTTAGAACATAGAGCAGGACAAAATGCCACAAGGCATTTTGCCCAGAGTGCTAACAATTTTGCCAACTTGACAATTCAATGCACAAAATATTGCAAAGCATTTTGTCTAACACTCTACAATCTCTATCACCCACACCATTTAATTTTCCTTCTTTTCTTTCTTCTTCTTCTACTTCTTCTTCTTCTTATTATTATTATCATTATCATTATTATCAAGGCGGCGAGCTGGCAGAATCATTAGCGCATTGAACAAAATGCTTAGAGGTATTTCGCTTGTTTCTACATTCTGAGTTCAAATTCCCTTTCATTCTTTCAGGATCGATAAAATAAGTACCAGTTGAACACTGGGGTCGATGTAATCAACTCATCTCCTCCCCCCAAATTATTATTATTATCATTAATGTGACAAGCTAAAAGAATCATTAGTGTGCCAGAAAATATGCTTAGCAGCATTTCTTTTGGTTCTTTATGTTCTAAGTTTAAATGCCACTGAGACTAACCTTGGTTTCCATCAATTTGGGGTTGATATAACCAACTTACCTCCATCCTTGTACCAAAATTTGAAGCCATTATTATTATTGTTGCTGTTGCTGGTGATAGTTAACCCAAGTCAGCCCTGTTTGAGTAAACTTATGATCGGAAGTATTTTAGACTTCGCCATCCCATCCCTCATTCAGACATACTGCATCTATAATTATATGATCCAATGTACCCTATTTTTTTAAAGTCAATAGGTTATAGTGCAATTCTTTGACTTCACTAAACATGGTGACTTCAAAGAAATTGGAATGGAAAGAGTGGCAGGGGCAGCTTATGATTCATACACAGGTCATCATTATCCTTTGAGATAAGAATAAAGCAATTTGAAAATGGAGGAATGACAAGCAATGGGATATCATTGAGAAAAATATTCAACAAAATATCGTAGTTGATTGTGTGGAAAGGAGCAGAAAGAGAAAAACAATTATTCCACATCTATAGTTAATAACAACAATGAAACCAATGTTGCATATGAAATTAAGGTTTCAGTAATTGATGGTTGAAGCCGCTTCCATTTCCTTCCTGTCTTGCCCCACAAAAGAGCAAAAAAAAACCCCCAAAAAACCCCCCAAATCTTTAAAAACTATGCAAATTTTCCAGAGATGTTAAACCCTTAAAAAAAGCAATAAAAACTTAGAGGCATCCCTAATGTGTGTGTGTGTGTGTGTGTGTGTGTGTGTGTGTGTGTGTGTGTGTGTGTGTGTGTGTGTGTGTGTGTTGCCATGCCTGTTGTTATAATCTGTATCAATAGGATGATTAACAGGATATGATACAGAAATTATATATACATATATATGTAAGCTTTGAAATGGTGACAGTGACTTCAAAGTTTTGCTAAAAATCTGGCTTCATCAAACCATATTGGAAAATCAGAAATCAGTTAAATGTATACATGTAAGGGGTAGAGTGAATAGATCATGAAATATAGAGTGATACAGAGCCAAGAAAAGGAAGAAAGCAAATGAATAGAATTAGCCAGAATATGGATGCAAGTAAGGATGAAGAATAAAGAGAAGACAACCAAATATGGAATAATGGGTTGATTTAATAATTATGAGTGAATGTGAAAGGATGTTTTATATAGGTATGAGAAATGAATTATTCTCATGATAAAGGAATATAAATATATGCGTATGTGTGTGTGTGTGCGCGCGCACACACACACACACACACATATATATATATATACATATATATATATACACACACACACACATACACATATATACATACACACACAATATACTTACATATAAATATGCATACATGTATACATATATGATATATACACACATATACATACATACAAAAACAAATACACATACATACATTTATGTGTGTGTGTGTGTGTGTGTGTGTGTGTATCAGTGTTGGTTTCAAATTTTGGCACAAAGTCAGCAATTTTGGGGGCAGGAGCTAGTCAATTACCTTGACCCCAGAACTAAGCTGGTACTTGTTTCGTTGACTCCAAAAGAACAAAAGCTAAAGTCAACCTCAGCAGAATTTGAACTCAGAGCATAAAGACAAACGAAAGTCCACTAAGCATTTTACCCATGTGTTAACGTTTTTACCATATTGTTGACTTGATACATATGAACATTAACAAGGGAAATGGACTGAGTAATTTATTTTATTAAATGAATTGCTCATTCCATTTTCGGTGTTAATAATAATAATATAAACTCTATGTATTCTTCTTTTTATTCTTTTACTTCTTTCAATCACTTGGCTGCAGCCATGCCAGAACACCTCCTTAAAGGGTTTTAGTCGAAGAAATCAACCCCAGGACTTATTCTTTGTAAGCCTAGTACTTATTTTATTGGCGTCTTTTGCCGAACCGCTAAATTACAGGGATGTAAACACACCAACATCAGTTGTCAAGTGATAGTTGATGGATAAACACAGACACAAAGACACACACATATATATAAATACAACAGGCTTCTTTCAGTTTCTGTCTACCAAATCTGTTCACATGTCTTTGGTCAGCCCAAGGTTATAGTAGAAGAGACTTACACAGGGTGCCATGCAGTGGGACTGAACCCAAGACCATGTGATTGGGAATCAGTAAAACTATTCATTTCTGTTCATAATTGTATCTGATAGCCAGTACCCATGGATGGGTTTAATAAAGGAAACTCCAGGGTTGATACCCAAATGGAATTGGTAGATATATCATCATGGCACTCCATCAGTTATGACAATGAGGGTTCCAGTTAATCTGATCAATGGAACAGCCTGCTTGTGAAATTAATGTGCAAGTGGCTGAGCACTCCACAGACATGTGTACACTTAATGTAGTTCTCAAGGAGATTCAGTGTGACACAGAGTGTGACACAGAGTGTGACACAGAGTGTGACACAGAGTGTGACACAGAGGGTGACACAGAGTGTGACAAGAATGGCCCTTTGAAATACAGGTACAACAGAAACAGGAAGAAAGAGTGAGAAAAAGTTGTGGTAAAAGAATACAGCAGGGTTTGCCACCACCCCCTGCTAGAGCCTTGTGGAGCTTTTAGGGGTTTAGCTCAATAAACACTCACAACACCCGGTCTGGGAATCAAAACCGCAATCCTATAACCGCAAGTCAGCTGCCCTAATCACTGGGTCATTGCGCCTCCACGGTAGACATATATATACACACACTCATGCACACATGCCCACACACTCACGCCTAAACACATGCCCTCACACACATTCATACACACACACACACTATCACACACATACACAAAGCAACACCTACGCACTCACACACTCATCACCTTGCCTCTCACCACGAAATCAAATGGCAGCTACTCACTAGTTCAACACTATTCTTTTACACATACATCACTCAAACAAGCACACACACAGATACTATCTCACACACACACTGGCCATTTTTACACTACCTTAAAAACCACTTTCTCTATTTCTCTCCACTTCTGGTCATTTCAGCCATGTAACCATACGTACTTTTCTTGGACCATTTCTTCCTTCTCCAGACTTTTTGTTTATCCTCTTTCTGACAAAGAGCCAAGCCCCAAAACGTTATACACCCACTCTTTTTTCTATCCTATACTGAATGTCAAGCTAATACACTCCATCACGTGTAAGTCCTTTTGACTTTTGTTGTTTTATTATTTGCTCTTTTTAATTTTCGATTTTCCCATATATATATATATATATATATATATATACATACATGCATACATACATACATACATGCATACATACATACATATATATCAGCATATAAACAATCATACATGCATGACTGCATATATATAAATCGTCTGAGAATTATGTGCTAATTATAAATGATCAACACTTATTTTCAGTGAACTGTATTGGTCTTTATAATGATAAAGTGTATGTTGGGAAAGTTTTCCAACACATAAGGGGAGAAAGAGAACGTCATAGGGTACAATGTATACAAGGTACAATGTAGAAGTCATTCAAACTATAGAGAAAATTGTACACGTTCTGTGGAAAAATATAAGGGACATTATTAGTGATTAGTGCATATAATAGGTTTAAAGTATTTTAGAATTTTAAATCCCATGGCTCAAGAAGTGAATAATTTTCTAGAGTGAACTAGAAATGGAAAAATGGAAGAAAAAATATTTCATATGATTCAAAGATACATAACTGGGAAAATTGCTTTTGTAAAAGATAATATTTTGAAGTTAATATTTAAAAGGAAGGTTAGTGAACTTTAATGTTCAAATATAACTTGATAACTACACATTTTGCTTTGTTTACATTCTGAAATGTATGCATAGGTTGATTGAATCTTCCTTTGAAAGAATTGTTGGTTAAACCATTATAGCAAATGGAGGTTAAATTTGATATTTACTTTGGTACAGTAGACTAGTTTTTTGCATGGCAATTTCCTTAAAGTGAATAGGCATCAGTTTTGGTGTAAGTGCAAATCAAAGGTTAAAATTTAGGCTGGTTTGTTTATATATATATATA
>NC_068990.1:81535548-81560880 GCF_001194135.2 Octopus bimaculoides | reverse complement strand
ATATATATATATATATATATATATATATATACACATATGGCTTTTCTTTCTGAGTTCAAATCCTGCAAATATCAGCTTTACCTTTCATATCCTCAATAAAGTACCAATCATGTACAGACAGGAGTTCATTTAATTGACTAACCCTCTCCTCCAAATCTCAGAGCTTGTGCCTATAAAAGAAACAATTATCAGCCTTTTTATTATTATTATTATTATTATTATTATTATTATTATTATTATTATTATTATTATTTTTATTATTATTATTATTATTATAATTATTATTATTATTAAAGCAGTGAACTGGCAGAACCATTAGCATGCCAGACAATATGCTTAGTGGCATTTAATCCATATTCATGTTCGGAGTTCAGATTCCACTGAGGTTGACTTTGTTTTTCATCCTTTGGGGGTAATGAAATTAGTACCAGTTATGCACTGGAGTCAATATTATCAACTATCCCCTTCCAGCCAAAATTTCAGGCCTTATGCCAATGGTAGAAATCATCATCATCATCATCATCATCATCATCATCATCATCATCATCATCATCATCATCATTATTATTATTATTATTATTGTTATCATTATTATTATTATCAATAGAAAAGTATCAGAATTACTAATTCTGATACTTACAACATTACAGAAAATCCATTGCCATATTTAGCTTTGTTCTTTATTCTTTACATTTTGATTTTAATTCCTAAAGCCAATAAAATTAAGTATTAGTCAAATACTAGGGTTGACAGACTGAATTATTCTCTCCTCCATAATGCATGAACTTTTACCAAAGTTACAACTGATTATTGCTATCACCAGCAATATTATTTTTAGCAATCCAAGAAAGCAAAACCAAATTGTCCTTTTGTGTCATGGTCCAAACTAGATCCAGGGTTTTCAGTTAAAAATGTGTCATAGGTGGATCTCAGAGTTTCCCTTCAGCATCCTCAGTATAATGTTGGTATAGAAAACAATCATAGACTCCAGTGCCAGCTTAAAGAGGAAAGGATGCAAGAATGCTAGGAATCTTTTAGTTGGTTACCTGACTCCAAACCATATCACAGCTATTTTATAGTTAGTTTCCAGAAGGATGAAATTCCAAGTTGACACTGACATGAAATCTGCCACAAAAAGGTATGTAATGAAACAATCAGGTAAAAAAACATTTTTGTCAGAAACACATACATGATTAATCCTTAGGGAGGGTTAAAGATGAATAGTCATACTGTTTAAAATACATTCATATTCCCTTTCAATGATAGCAAGCATATTGTATTTGTATACTGTAGAGGGCGCTGTTGTGTTATGTGTAAAACAACTATATGAGCACAAGTAAAATAGCTATAAAACACAATGTATATATTTGTGGATATGGAAATGAATGACAAGGTGAGATTATATTTTTTTTTTGTTCATATGATTGCTTATGGATGAAGCTGTCACTTTTTTGCCAAACAAAACTGAAACTCAATTATAGACTTAATTATTTGCTTCACTCACATATGAACACACAAATGTTTGCACCAATAAGAAAGCCAATCCATGATTATTTGATCTACTAAAATAGCAGCTAATTCCCTTAAAACCACATCCTGCCACCTTAAGAAAAAAAAAATGGCATAAATCATATATCATTCATGATATGCCATTACTAAAAAGCAAAAAAATAAAACAAAAACAGCTGGGAAGATCATGGTTTTCATGGGGGTTTGTGTTGGGGCTAAGCAACAATAAAGATGATGGCAGAGGCAACGATGAAGATGACAAGGATAACAATAATAATATGAATGTTAATCCAAAAGTTTTAAAACAGAGAAAATTTGAATAAAACCCACCATTTAACTCTGCATACTGTATACTTTCCTCTAAATTGAATAAAGCTGACTAAGTGATAAATAAAACCTGATGTAGCAGAATTTGAACTTATGACAAAGTATGAAGCTAATATTTCCAAACATAAATATTGAAGAATAATGTTTATCAAAATTATTAGTTTTAGTATGGAAAATGAAACCATATAACTGAAAAATATGGTATTAAAACCACAAATGAAAATATAAGTGGTAAATAGAGTTTCATCTTTCTATGATTATTTTATATTATTTTATATTTATTTTCACTTACAGCAAATAATAGATGAAAATAAATCCATTTTACACAATCTCAAACTAAACCTTGAGGAGATAGAAAGAAGCCACACAATTGAAAGGAGGTACATTTTCTTATTTATATATATATATATGGAGCGGGGGAGAGAGAGAGAGAGAGACAGAGAGAAGGAGAGTGTTGGGAAAAGCTAATCTTATAGGTTTTATGGAACAGAAATGATTATTGGAAATCTACTTGACAAGTTATATATCATTGACAAAGAGGATAAATAGAAAAATTCTATCACTGAAAGTGCTAATACAACAAAGAGTAAGAAATAGTATTTGGTTAGTTGGAAATCTTTGATAGGGAAAGTAATTGCTTATATTGTGTCAAGAATCTTATAACTCATAAGAAGTTGGAAGATATTAAGAACATGCAGGAGAGATTTGTGTTTCTATAACAGGAAATGAAGTTCAGCTATAGAAATATATTTTTCTTCACATAAAGAAATTCATTAGACCTGATATTGGATGACATAACATATTTCAGAAATAATTAGCATTTTGTTTTTCATTTTTTCATTCTTGTTTTTCTTATACCAATTATTTTTACAACTGCATGGATGCCCTTGCTAACTACTCAAATGAATAAGATAGTGGAGTGGAACCTGTATTTTAGTTATTTATTTGCCTTTCCAAACAAAACACACCAGTGGAATGAAGCATCTTGCTCAGAGATCCAGCACAATAGTAATAGTAGTAGTAGTATATATATATATATATATATATATATATATATATATAATATATATATATATATATAATATATATATATATAGGTAAGTTGGTGTAAACAGGGAAACTAGAACTCAAAATATGAGTATATGTATATCTCTATTAATATTCAGCATTTAGCAGAAGTAAGAGACTGACTCAAGGTCTGAGAGTTTCATGCCAAGTGCCAATGCACAAAATTCTTGGACCTTGAGTAAGTTGGTTACTTCTGATAAATATTAGATGTTAATAAATATATATATATATATATCTATATATATATATATATAATGTATATCATCAGTTACTGTCTATTATAAGTACATATGTACATCTATATGTGTGTGTGTGTGTGTGTGTGTGCATGCATACATGTTTGTGTGTATGTGTGCGCGACACACATACACACACACACACACACACACACACACATATATATATATTGATGAGATGACTTAATGTTAAGTGTAATATCAAATTTATTACAAAGTTCATGTTGACTAGAACTTTACAATATATGTGTGTGTGTGGGTGTGTATATATGATGATGATATTTGTACATGCATAAGCACACACATGCATACATACACATAGTTATGAGACATAATACTTTAGTTGTTGTTTAGCATCAGGTCAAGAATGCCTGTGCCTACCTTGTAATTTTAGGAATATCCAAACTACATTATCCAGTGTATTCTTTTCTTTCTTTAGGGCAGTAGGGTGTGATCTGAGTGAGATTTTGCTATTATTTCTAGTTGGTCAAGTAACCGAGAATAGCCCACCCCCACTGGTCTTAATCCATGTTTGTTAAACTTTTAACTGAATATTTGTTGTTAAGATGGCCATTCTGGCTAATCAGCTCGTGTAAAAGACCTAATATATTCATAACCTTTTGACTTATGCTAACATGCAAGAGCAGAAGGAAAAATCAAAAACGAAAAGGCAACAGTATTTTATTCCATTTGTATTGTGATGTCCAAAATGAGACATACAGATAAAGCATTCAGCTTTTACATCTGGATAACCCCTTCATTTAACAAACCACTCAATCATAAAGTAGTAGGAACAAAGTGAGGCACAATAAACTAAAGTAAGCTACATTACTTTGTTATTATTATTTTTATCATTACTATTAACATTATTTGTTGGTTTTTTTTTTTTATATGGAAGTACATAACAATGATCTGCTGTAGAGATGTGTCGATATGCAAGAGTAAGTAATATCTACTATCATAATTTCAGTTATTCTGTCATGAAAAAGTATAGAAAACACAGAAAAAATATATATTTGCGCGCGCGCATACACACACACACGATATATCAGTATGTATATATGAAAAATATATAATACATAACACACTGCATATTCCCTCATATAACGTATTTTATACATAATTCCCTTCTATATCTTCTGCACATACACACCCCCACAGAGAAACTACACACATGTGTGTGTGTGTGTGTTTTCATTTTCCTTTCAATGGTGTGTTCGCTGGCATTAAGTTTCCAGAGATATGTGGAATAAAAAAAAAGATTCCTTACTTGAAAAACATGTAAATATTAGTTAAAGGAATCTTGAGTGTCTAGCTGTAAAATAATTTCTCCTTAATATATTTGTCTAGTTTGTGCCAGGATAGAAAATCTGGTGTAAAAATGAATGAAACAAGTATATAGATATTCCATACATGCATATATTTGTATACATACACATGCAAACATGTGTGTGTGTGTGTGTGTGTATAAATGTATTACATGTACATAAATATCCAATGAGTATACGTTAACACTCCTACCCAATGTATATAGTCAATTCTAGAAACATAGATAACATTATTTCATTTATTCCAAAATTATTCTTCATATATCCTTAGCTAAACAATAATTTACATAAATAAATAAATAAATAAAATAAAAATTGATTATAAAGAAATTTTTAATTACCATCAAGAAGTTACTTATTTGCAATGAATAGTCGGCAAGGACACATATTATAAGAAATCATATTTTGCCTTGTGTGTGTGTGTGTGTGAGACCAAAAGTATGTGTGTATTTAAGTCTACTTTATACATCTTGTATCCAAAATGGGAAAGTAATATCTTTCAATTATTGAAAGAAAACAAGTGGCAGTTAATTTTGTATTTTGGAGTTAAAATATAGTTATGTCCCTTTAACTCTTAGCTACCAATATTAAACAAGAAATATAAACAGTAAATTTCTCACAATAGCTTTATCATTGACTAGCCAATGCCAGTAGTCATAGTATCAGGAATCTATAATGCATATGGGTTCTAAATTGCTATTGGGACTTTGGAAGAAAATAATAATTCTAAAAGCTATTGATTATCTGTTCAACATAATCATATACAGTAATTTGTTCCCCTCTCCTTCCATGCCACGCATGTGAAAAATGAAATATAATATGAAATCTAACAGAAGCTGAACTGTCTTGTTTTTTAAATTCTGTTCAGTTCTAATGAGAGAATTTGAAAAAATAATCAACTAAGCAAGCCTTTTTGATTATAGCTTATTTAGTAACACATTATCCAAAGACCTTTATTTTTTATAATGTTAGGGTGTAATTTGAGGCAAATTTTGTTGTTTGTATATTTTCGAAAAATTAGTGCAACACTCTTGTGGGTCCTTCTAATCGATCATATTTTAAGAATGAGAGAGGTTGATACTGACATAAGTGTGGATGCTATAAAATTTGCCCTTCCCACTTTTAAACTTTAATATAAAAGTGATGTATTTGTATATATAATATCCACTTTGATCATTTTAATTGTTAGCTTTAAATTACACAGCTACTATCTTATTTTGTTAGCTTTAAATAACACAGCTACTATCATATTTTGAAGAACAAAGATTATATCAAAATGTTTGAGTAGTGCAGTTGGAAGAATTAATATATACAGAAAGATTTATGTAACATTATTCCACACAACTTGCAAAAAAGAAAAAGTAATTTTTTGTTACATCTTTTAGTCAGAAGGGAAAACATTGAGGCCTTTTACAGGAACTCTGGAATAAGTAAGATGGAAGGAGGAAGAAACCTCAAACCAGAAACCTAACAGAGTAAATTCTGTTATAAGCACCCTAGTCGTCAGATGATATAGTGTTAATTACAATAAATTACAATAAGACCAAACTTATTTAATCAGAAAGGATGGAAAACATTATGCAGCCTCAAACTGAATAAATCTTCAAGGTAACAATCTGTTGTGATAATGGGAAATGAGATGTAAAGTTAGCAAGTCACCATCAGGTGTGGTCTAACCACACCTGATCAAAAACACTGCAAAAAGGCCTGAAATATTTTAAAAAGGAAAATTGATCAGTTCCTTAGATTATTTCACTTCAGTTTTCCAGTATACAACTACTGAAACTGAGTTTATTTTTAAGTACTTCTTAATAAAGTGAACATTTTATAGGTAGGTCTTGAAATTTGAGTAGTCCTTGAGTGGTTATCCAATAACAAAGCTTAACAATGTAACTGGAAAACTTTCAGGATATGGTTATGATACCATTATATCATGTTTAGTATAATTTACATTACTTTGTATAAGCTGGTTTTGAGTTTAATTAGTTCCTTTACCATTATATTATAGTTTAGTATCACTTGTTGTTGGCACTCTGTCGCTTATGACGTTGAGGGTTCCAGTTGATCCGATCAAGGGAACAGCCTGCTTGTGAAATTAACGTGCAAGTGGCTGAGCACTCCACAGACACGTGTACCCTTAACGTAGTTCTCGGGGATATTCAGCGTGACACAGTGTGACAAGGCTGACCCTTTGAATTACAGGCACAATAGAAACAGGAAGTAAGAGTGAGAGAAAGTTGTGGTGAAAGAGTACAGCAGGGTTCTGCACCATCCCCTGCCGGAGCCTCGTGGAGCTTTAGGTGTTTTCGCTCAATAACACTCACAACGCCTGGTCTGGGAATCGAAACCGCGATCCTATGACCGTGAGTCCGCTGCCCTAAACAATGGGCCATTGCGCCTCCACTTAGTATCACTACACAATATGATTGTCCATCTCACTGTAAGTAGGTTTCCAATTAAGTTAATATGAACTTTCCAGCAAGTATCTAATACGTTTTATAAATCAAGCTTAAAAATTAGCCAAGTAGATAGTTTTGAAAACAGTTTCTTTCTTTCTTTGAAGAATTTCAAGAGCCTGAAATTGCAGCTGCTCTTTACAAAGCTTATGATTATGAAGTGAAATATTTTTCTAATCATTATTTTTATATATATCATTATCAAATACAATTCCTTAGTTTAGTAGTATTAAAATTTTATTTTTCTTCTATAAAAACTGAATAAATAAGATTAATCTTCAGATTTCTAAATATAAAGCCACCACTATCCATCTGCATATGAGTTGCAATTTTGGTTATGATAGAGTTAAAACACCAATTTGGTAACATGATGAACCTGATATCTCACTTTTGTAACAGATTTTATCATTAATTCCAATTCATTATCCCCACTTTTTTTATTTTAGCATTTAGGCAAAGCAGACATAAATTTCATATCATATTCATATAAAGCTTTCATCTTTTAGAACCTTCATCTCTAGGATAACCCTTGCATCATTAATTCTCAATATATTAGCTGATTCAGATCTTCGTGTCAGAAAGTCAAATGCTTATAAGTAAAAACATAGAGGACTTTATTCGACAATAAGCAAAACAGAGAGCTCCATACACAGTAAGTAAAGTATTTCATCTGATTCTTACTTTCTGGAGCCAACCTAATTAGAAACAGTTTCACTTCCAGTTTTATTTATTTAATGATTAATAAAAGGAGGTAAGTCAGTACCCATGACTCTTTTGAAGACTCTCAAAGCAAGTGGGAGAAGTTATCCTTAGACCAGAGATCGGAGAGCTAACCTGATTGATTGCAAAAGAGAGGGCTCCTCTAAAAGCAACTGAGAGCAAGGTGGTGATGTTAAATCACTTAGACTGTATTTAAAACAAGACAAATATTCACTCGCCAACACACTACAAACGTTATGCTGTTTCCTCTCCCTTTTCTCTTCAACTGTTATTGCAATGGTTTCCATCTCACTGAATTACTTAGCAATAAATCACTTCTACCCAATCCTATAGAAGATTTCCTTTCCTTATCAATCATACTGCATCTCAACTCCCAGTTTCCACTTTAAACACTTCCTTGATCCTTTCTCCAAGAATTGCAACCCTGTGAAATTTCTCCCCAGCATACATTTGCCTAAATTTTTCAGGTATACTTTTATCTACAAAAGTTCAAACACTGACTACAGGAATCCCACTATTCTGGGATGGATGAATGGCCTTTAAAGGTCATAGTTACTCTCCCACCCTCTTTGACTAATTAAATGTATATCATGTATAATATGAAATATTCTCTGAAGTTGATTAAAAATTTTTTTGAATATTAATAATGAAATAATTATTTTATCATAAGATAATGTTGCAATGTTTAATAAAGTAGATAACTAGAGGCTGTAGTGAAGAAAGCAACAAAATTAAAACAAAAACACTAAAAAAAGAAGTTTCAGTAAAAGAGTAATAATAATAATAATAATAATAATAATAATAATAATAATAATAATAATAATAATAATAATAATAATAATGATAATCTTTTGAACTTCCTATTCAAATCTACCTTATTGTTTAAATAAATATATAAAAAAAATCATTTTCATCCTTTAGTAGTTTGTGCTTAACTGTAATCATTAGATAATACAAAATCTGAATGCATTCCAGGTTTGAATGTGAAATTGATGAAAATATTCATCTTGTTAACAGCTTAGCTTCATTATCATTAATTAAATACACTTTTTCTACTCATGGATTCGCTCATTATATCCTGATATTTTCAAACTATGTTATTAAATATTTAAAATTATTTTCATAAATATTGTTAACATGATTCTCAAGTGGATATTTTAATAACCAGGAATTAATTTCAAACTTTTGTGACATCATTAATGTAGTTTAATATTTATGAATTAAGAGGAAAATTGGGATGCTTAAAAGATAAGTAACTTTGTAAAAAAATCATTGATACAAATAAAGGAAAATGAAAGTGAAAGTAAGATTAGAATTAGCATATATAGTATATAGAATATAATATATAAATTCTATGTAGGATGAAAGAGTATTAGAGAATTGTAAATATTTCATAGGTAGGACAAAAACTATTTAATTGCGCCCTCTTTTTTAAAGAAATATATGTCGTAGGGTTCTTTTATTTTTGTCAGCTAAAACAGCCACAAGAATGCTCAATCATTCATTCATGAAAGATGTTGTTTCTAGTAACAGTAGTGGTGGTGGCAGTGGTGAAGATAGGGGCTGAGCTGGAGGCAAAATGATGAAAGAGGATTGTAATATTCTGTTTACATCTGAGATCTATGAAATGCTTAACAGACTCGTGATCTATTTGAGTAAGAGGAGTGAAATTAAATGAAAAACTACATGGATGGTATAATTTCATGAAAACCAAATACACAGTTGAAAATGATAAACTAAACTTAGGAAGAATGTGAACTTACGACATTATGACATGAAGAAAGTCAGGCTATAAAATGGCTACAGAATAAAATATAGCATGAAAATGTAAGCCCAGCCCATTTGCTATGGAATAAAAAACAACTGTAATGAATAATACAATGGTAATTGAATAATTTTTACAATAAAATACATGTACCATACAATGCTAATTGTTCACAATTATTCAATTAAAAATATGTGAAATATTATGAAGTTGAAAATGAAATACATTTATCAAATAGAAATATGGTAATAATTAATAATTTTCAAAGAAAATAATTCAATATTCTTTAATATTTCTATTATTGCTTATATTTATCAATATTATAATTTGATTAGAATTCTACATATACTCGAAAATTTTAATTTGTTATAGGTAATAATTATGTTACAGAAATTGCTTTCAAAATTAGTAGCTTTCAGTTATATAGTATGTTCTTTTATTAAAAGTAAAATAAAAATTGATATAAATTGAGAAGCAAATTATTTTTCAGATAAAATATTTCATGGAGATAAAAAGCCCCTAAATGTTACAATCACTCTCCTGATAGTAATTAAGATGATAGGGGTGATTATTTTTGTCATTTAGTCTCACGTCAGCCCTGATTCAACTATAGTGAGACACAATTCAGCCATAACAATCCTGTCTTTTTATTATTTCCATCAAGTAAAGAAAGTCAATGCTTTGATGACAAGGTTATAACAAAGTTAAACATTTCTAACATTGTCTGTCATATCAGACAAAACATTAAAAATAATAATAGTTATTTACAAACATTTCTATTCTCTCACTATATAATTATTTTCAGTTAGTTTATTAATGCTCCTTGAATTAAATATGTTATCAGTAACTTAAATATTGTAGGTAGGACTACATTATTTAATGTGGTTGTAGTTTCTTTAAAATTATAGATGTTGGTTTAATGGATAATTGGAAGTTATTTCTATCAGTTTGTGA
The DNA here is from genome assembly GCF_001194135.2 of Octopus bimaculoides. Classification (NCBI taxonomy): domain Eukaryota; kingdom Metazoa; phylum Mollusca; class Cephalopoda; order Octopoda; family Octopodidae; genus Octopus; species Octopus bimaculoides. The sequence continues at coordinate 81,550,517 of NC_068990.1, read as the reverse complement.
AACCACATAGAGGTTTTATCATTCCTTCATTAAGGTTTTATCATTCATTCATTAGTAGAGGTGATGGTGATCATGATGATGATGATGATTTTCTGAAAAAATTGAATTAGTTGTGATGATGAAGAGAATCAACGATTTCATTATACATTTCTCACATTGCCCAAGTTTATTACTTCAGGCCACAACATAACACTTGCACAGAGGTTTTCAATTTTCCCAATGGCCTGTTACAGATTTGGGAGGTTAGATATTATTACAGATACTAACACTGTCTTCATCATCACTGCTGCCAATTTCAAGACCATCTATTATCTTTTTGTTGCTCAATACAAAATTAAGTTGATTCATTTTGCAGGTCTTTATAATCTTAAGGGCTCAAACTCCCAATGGAAACCAAACTGAGGATAAATCAATGCATCAAAAAGCATTGTAGCAAATTTCACACAAAAAAGACAAGTCCGCTCATTATCATTAATTTTCCTGCTATTGCTAATTTTAAATATATAGTTTTTCAAATTCAAACTTAGAACGTTAAAAAAATGACAAAATACTGCAATACATGGATGAGGTAGTTGCATAAAGAAGTGCCGATCACTTAAAGTGGAAGCAAGTTGTGGAAGAGGAAGACCCAGGAAGACATGGGACAAAGTATTGAAGGCTGATCTCAAAACTCTGAGCCTTACAAAGGAGATGACAAAAGAATGAGATATGTGGTGCATTGCTGTACTCAGGAAGACCTGCTCACCACAATAGAATTGATATCTTAAAACCAAGGTGCCACATAAAAAGCATTAGTGTTATGAAAGTATAGTTGCTAAAATAAGAACTGGCTGGAGAAACTTCAAAGAGTTTTTACCTCTGTTGATAACAAAAGGTCTATTTCTCAGAGTGAAAAGCAAATATACAATGCCTCTGTATGAACAGCAATGCTACATGGTTGTGAAGCATGGGCTGTGAATGCAGAGGATATGTGGAGACTAGAGAGAAATGAAACATGTATGCGCCAATGGATGTGCAACATCAGTGAACCTGTACAACGAAGAACAAATGTGCTGAGAGAAAAATTGGCCATAAGAGGCATCAAACGTGCACAGGAAAGACTGTGCTGGTATGGTCATGTGATGCAGATAGATGAGGAGTCTGTAGAAGAGGAAGACCCAGGGATGAAGTGGTGAAGACTGACCTCAAGATGTTGAGTCTCTCAGAAGGGATGATGGGGAACCAAGATGGATAGTGATATGCTGTACTTGAGAAGACTTGTCTTTCTCAGCAGAATTGAGATTCTATCAAGACTTTCCCCACAACTCAATCTTCTGAACTACTTTATTTCTTTCATTCATTTTCTCTCTGCTCAACTGATATTCTTTGCATCCAACCCATTCCCTATCTCCAATTGTCTGTCAGACTATTTTCACTCAGCGCACTTACCTATACATACAGTTTTTCTGCTTCTCTATCCTATTATGTCTCTCATATTCACCTTGTATCTTGATATCACATCTCTCTCGCTCTCTCTCTCTCTCTCTCTCTCTCTCTCTCTCTCTCTAAGTGGGCAAGCCATTTATTCACCTCATCAGCAAGACACTTGTTCCTGTCTATCCCTGTTTCTTACCATTCAATTCTATACCTAATTCAGTTGAGGGTCTTATTTTGCAGGTACTTGGTGACTCCACCAATGCTGGTGCTGTGCACAAATCACCAAGTACACTTTGTAAAGTAGTTGGTGTTAGGAAGGGCATCCTGCTGAAGAAACCATACCAAAGCATACATTAAAATTTAGCATATCCCTCTGGCTTGTCTGTTCATGTCAAACTATCCAACCCATGCTAGCATGGAAATGGGGACACATAACGATGATGATATGAAGTCAGACAACTGTAAGTTATTGGTAATAGATGTTTTAAATCCAGTTTTATCAAAATGACAACAAATAATATGAAGAGTTCCATTAAATAACAATACAACAGATAAGCTTACAAGGGAGTTTGTACACAGTTGCTTGACTTGATCAGAATAACAGCAAAATCTCCTTCAAATCCCATACTAGTGTATTAAAAAATGGAAGATGCACTGGACATTGTAGTTCTCAATATACAAAATGACAGGACAATCATGACTGTTTTGTCTTTCATCAATAGCCTGTTTGATAAGGATTGATCTGGGACTAAACAGCAGAAAAATATTGCTGTGTAGAAGTTAGCATAAGCAGTTAAATTAAAAGAAATATATAGCTAGAGAAGCACCTGGCAAGAAGAGAAAAAACACAGTTAAAAAATATTTACAGAAGTCAGTACTGATTCAGAAGGCTCATGATCAAAGTTATTTAAGTCATAACCATCCCAGCTTTGTTTTCTAGGAATAGTGTATCTAAGACTGCATTGCCTGATGTATCCTTCCAGTTTTAAGATTGTAGAGTGTGATTTGAGGAAGATTTGGATGTTGTTTCTGGTAAATATAGCAATCAAGCAGAGGATCCCTTCTTGACGACTCCAAGTGGAAAGGTTTTAGCAGTAACTACTATAATAAACATCCTGTTATATTAAAGTGCAATGTGTTTAGTGAGCTGATTTGTAAAAAGAGTGTATCCCTGTCAGTTTTGATTATAAGAATTCAGCTGTTAAAACGACTGAATTACCTGAATTAGCATGCAAGTAACTCTTTATGCTATTCTCATACTGAATCAGCATGATACAATGTATAAATCTTTAATTTACATGTTCAATCTCTCTGACAGGGACCCAAGAACCATTCAGCCATTGTTGTATTCAAGAGCTGATTTATAATGACTTGATAAAAAGACATATTGCATAAAACTCAAGTAAGATTCATAGTGGAGTAATATTCATATCCATGGGATTCTGCAGCTGATACTGCTGTACACACAGACTCTCAGACTACATCTAGAAGAAGCACAACTGATAGATTGGCAAAATTTCAACACCAAACAGCATCAACCACTGGTTCACATACACATTCTGTGAATCAGTGTTCTGTGCTTGTTGTGTCTTCGTTCATTATTTATATAGTTTCTGCTTATCTGAATAAACTAAGCACATGCCTTCTTCACTCAGGAGAACTAACTCCACTATCATTTTCTCCTCCAGTCACCACCTCTTATTTTTTGAGTTTCATGTCCTAAACACAACACTACACATTTTATCCAATCCTTCCTCCTTTGAACAGCAATCTTCTGAAATTCCCTTCCCACACATTTTTCTTTCAGACACCAACTTAAAGATGTTGAAAAGAACATTAACCGCATCAATCCAAATGATATGGGAAGCAGCTGCAATGGTCATGGGCATGGCTTTTCCTTCTCTGATTATTTTATTAAAAAGAATAAAAAATGCTAAGTGCAATGAGGGTGAGAGAATAGATATCTTTTAATTGTTTCCAATTTAAACACAAGGCCTACAAGGTTCAGGGGTTAGCTGATTACATCATCTCCAATACTTATCAAACCAGAATGGATGAATGGCAAAGTTGTCCTCAGTTATATTTAAACTCAGAATAGCTGGAATAAATACTGCAAAACATTTGCCAATCCATTACCCATATCTTATAATTATAATACCTAATAATTAATTCCATATGTTCTAAATCATTTAACCATTTTCTAGCTCATCAGCTATGGTCACCCTACTTTCTAACTTGACTACAGATTAATGTTAATATCTCTCTAAGAATTTGTATTTACAAATACATTGTAGTGAAGTCAATGTAGTCTTTAAAAACACAAGCACACCATCAATTTTATTTTATTTAGTATTCTGTAACATTAATATATTATTAAGTATCAAAGTCTTTTGCTGCACATGTACAAACTGTCCACTGACACTGCTAATAGTAGAGTGGTACAGTTGTTTTAGTCCTAATACAAAGATGCACCAATACATTTGGTAAACAGGTACACCCCAAGAATGTTTATATTTAACTAGAGCTCCAAATTAAAGAACTTATGACATTATGATGTGGAGAAAATCTATTTTTTCTAAATTCATCATCTCTATCAAAATCAAAAGCCCACAGAAAACCTTCACCAGCAAGAGAACAGTAGCAAAATGACCAACAGATCACGTCCCTTTATCTTAAGGGAAGATATTATGTATAATGTAGTCTTAGATATGCTGTATCTAAACAAATTGGGATGGCCATTACTAGGATGGCTTTGCTTGTAGATCTCCTGGATCAATGATATATTTAGGGCTAAACGGTAAAACACTTCAACAAAATACTTCAACATTTTAGTCATTCAAATATGATGGTACTTAAATTATACTCGGAGATGAAAATAGACATCAGTTTCATTCTCTGATGTAGTGGTTGTCTTAAGTATAATCTCCATGAAAATAAAATACAATCCAATTCTAAGTGACAGAATAGAGATCAACCATAACAAATGAAAGATTTATGTTAAAAGGAAGGAAAATTTTAATTTTTCAATGATCCAGTATGGCATATTCTTGATATATGACTTTGCCATGATTGAGATGTAGACAATGGAGAGTTTGGGCAGTAAATAGAGAAGGTGGTTGGACATTTCCTCAAATTTCAGCTCAGTCAAAACTATGCAGCAAAACCTTCAAGCTCTACCAACCAATTTCATCAGTAGTGGAAGAATTCAAAGCCACCAAGATAAGAGCAGTCAGCACATTACTACTATCTGAGGGATGAGAAAATTGGATATGCCAACAAGACCGTAAAGTGCAGCACACATGTGAAAGAAGGGAAACATACTGGAGATACCAGGAGATTGTTGGAGTAGTCTGAGTCACTCAAGCACCCATTGAGCCAGGTACTTGATCACACACTGTCCTGGAGGAAACTGGAGTATTGACCAAGGAAAATGTCCTCTTGCCAACTCCAAATAACCTTAAGATATGGAGCAATGAAGAAGACCCATCCTGCAAACAATGTAGAGAAACTCTTTGTATCCTGAACCACATTTCAACTGAATGTTCTAGGACACTGGAGGAAGACTGAGACAAGTAGGGGCCTGATAAGGTCCTTACAGATATTGCCATATGTCAATGTCTATTTCCTGCAGAAGATTCATCTAGAAACCAAACGACTGAAGGTTATACCATGAATATAGGTATGACAGCTGAAACTCGTTCAAGTTAACTGTAGTTGACAAGAGACTACAGATGGAACCCTTTCACAAGTGAAGGTAACTTCAGTCTTAGCTGCACTACACAAGTGAAGTGTATAGGCTAAGGGTTAAAAAGCTTGTGAGACTCATACATCTCCTGATGACATAGAAGAGATTCCTACAATGCAATAGTTTTAGCCACCACTAAGAGAGCTTGCAGTGTCACCAAGTAACTCTTGCAACTTCTGCATGGAGCCAAGAATCTCTGATGCTTAATTCACCAACATGTATATGCATATATATGTTTGTGTGTGTGTGTGTGTGTGTGTTTGTAGATACAACACATGTAGATAGATATGTGTGTATATGCATGCATATATGTCTGAATGCATACATACATGCATGCATATATGTGTATATGCATGCATGTTGGTGTGTATATCCAAAGAGATGGTGAGAGAGAGAGAGAGAGAGAGAGAGGTTATTTAAGAGAAGGTTACAAATGGATGTGGCTTCATAGATTATCACTAACAAATGATTGAGAATCCTTTGGAAAGAAAAGAGACATTAAATTTGCACATAAAAACTTGCATTTGCATAAGTTGGCTGTAATTATGGATTTATATAAACTATTTTTGGTCTCTGCTATTTCTGGCTCATGGCTAATGTTTAATGCAAAAACAAAACCTTTACTTATTTTAGAAGACATTGTTTGTAGTATATAATGATGAAACAAATTTCTCTTCAGGATATCATTCTTCTTATAGAATATCTTATTAGAACCAATGATTTCTGTTGTAGAGAATTCCTAATCAATAGTTTCTATTTGAATTACAAGCCAAATATTTGAGAAAAACTTCATTTATAGTTTAGCATTGTAGATTGATAGGTCTGTTGTACTTGTTGTATTCAGTAGTTTTTTGTTTTGTTTTGTTTTTTTTATTTTTTTGCTTCCTTTTTTATTATCATCCTTCTGTTTGTAAGAGATGGGGATTTACTCTGCCATGTTGAACATCCAATTAACATACATACTCTTTAACAGCCCAAAAGATTAATATAAGGGTTGATATAATGTTTACCAGCCATCACATATGAATAGGAAGTAATGGATCTCATATTATCAACCCAATACTTTAAAAAAGTAAATAAATGAATAAATAAATAAAAACATTGAACATGAGGAGAAAATGGAATCAGCATAGCAAGCAGCAGTAGCATGAGTCAGTGTTGATATTGAATATTTGTTGGTGTTATGATCACCATAGATTTGATCATGTAATCCAATCAAGCAGACAGTGTGTTTTGAGTAGAGATTTTATTGATCGTAGATGGCTATCATACTATTTACATTACACAGAGAAATTTAGGACATACAGCTAAAAACAATTTTATTTTATGGAAATGGAGTCCCATTAATTGATAAGTCTGGCTCTTTAAGCAAATATTTCAATACTCTGAGTCATTATCAAATTTAGGAAATTAAAAAAAAAATGTACAAAAATATGAAAGTATTTCACCCAGCGTTTTCACATTTAATGGTTGTGAACGAGTAGGGACACAGTTCAGTAGTTAGAACCAGAGTATGAGAATACCATAAATTGTTGTTGCTTTCCTTGTTTAAGCAGACCTACAACCAAAAGTATTCCGGCCATGACCATCCCATCCTATCCTTTTGTTTTCAGACACAGTCTATCTAGGCTCATATAGTCTTCTTTTGTTTTCTAAGATAAGATGTGATTTGAGGGAGACTGCTTTTTCAAGTAGATTTAGTAAACTAATTAGAGGTTCCCTTATTAGATTAATCTTCAGAGGTTTTAAACTTTTAACAGTCAAGTCATTCATATTTTAACAATCTGAAATTGCAATAATTATTCATGGCACCTGTGCCCTGGCACTTGTGCTGGTGGTACGTGTAAGAACATTCGAGCGAGATCGTTGCCAGTGCCTCTGGACTGGCTCCCGTGCAGGTGGCATGTAAAAGACACCATTTTGAGTGTGGCCATTGCCAGTACCGCCTGACTGGCCTTCGTGCTGGTGGCACGTAAAAGCACTCACTACACTCTCGGAGTGGTTGGCGTTAGGAAGGGCATCCAGCTGTAGAAACTCTGCCAAATCAGATTGGAGCCTGGTGTAACCACCTGGTTCACTAGTCCTTAGTCAAATTGTCCAACCCATGCTAGCATGGAAAGCGGACGTTAAACGATGATGATGATGTAAATGAAAAAGAAATTGCAGAATGCTATACTAAATCTCCCACGGTATATATTTCTGTTCCTGTTTCTAATTGTAGATCCTGATTGTGTTTGGCATTATTCTTTTGTAAATATTTGACTCACTATAATGTATTATACCAGTCATATATTGATATTAATTTAATAATTCAATTGACTATCTTCTTATCCCACAATCTTAGTCTTGTACCTATTTAAATGAAGCATATTTATTTCTTTACTGCTCACAGGGGGCGAAAAATAGAGGGGACAAAGAAGGACAGACAAAGTGATTAAGTCGATTACATCGACCCCAGTGAGTAATTGGTACTTATTTAATCAACCCCGAAAGGATGAAAGACAAAGTCGATCCTGGTGGAATTTGAACTCAAAATGTAATGGCAGACAAAATACCACTAAGCATTTCGTCCAGCGTGCTAACAATTCTGCCAGTTTGCCACCCTATAATGAAGCATATTAGTATCAAGCAGTGTCAGGAAGTATTGTGAGAACAAACCACTCCTGTGATCTTAATCCAAAATTAGTAATCATGTAAAAAAGTTAACTTGTTCGATTTTATTTTCATTTTGTTTTAACTTTTTTAGGTTTGAATTATTTTTCGTATTGAAGGTGGTGAACTGGCAGACTAAATTGCCAGATTAACCGGCCTAGCTCAATTGTTTCTTCACTTCCAACTTTCAAATCTAACCAAACCGACTTTATTTTTCATTCCTCCAGAAACAATAATTAAGTAACAAACCAATTTTAGGGTTCTTCCAAGAAACTATGACCTTGAGACAATATGGAAAATTATTTTCTATATAAACATTATCAATAATTCTTTTAACATTATTTAAAGTCATTATTTTGACACCAAATATATTCAATGAAGTGATTTTGTTTTGGATATGTTATGTAAAAGTTAACTGAATTTTAAATCTATAAGGAGTAGATGATACATATTTCACATAAAGCATAGCTGCAAGAATAAGAACAGGCTGAGCAAACTTCAGAGAGCCGCTATCTTTGTTGGTAACAAAGGACTTCTCCCTCAAAGTGAAAGGTAAATTGAATGAAACCTGGCAGTGAGACAAGTGTTGTGACTACTGAGGACATGCAAAGGCTTGACAGAAATGAAGCCAGCATGCTCTGTTGGATGGGAAATATCAGTGTGCATGTACAACAGTGTAAGTGATTTAAGAGATAAGTTGGGAATATGAGGCATCAGATGAAGTGTACAAAAGGGAACACTGTGCTGGTACGGTCATGTGATACATATGAATGAGGACAGCTGCATCAACAAGTGCCAATTTCTAGTTGTGGAGGGAACATGTGGAAGGGGTAGGCCCAGGAAGATGTGAGACTAATTGGTGACAAAGGATCTTCAGAAGTTGGGCCTCACATAAGAGATGACAATGAATTGAGACTTCCGGTGATTTGCTGTGCTTGAGAAGACATGTAGGGTTAGGGTTAGGGTTAGGGTTAGGGTAAAATCATGGCTGTCCATGCATACAGGCATGTCCTCTATATCACTCTCTCAGCTGAGAGATCCTTAGTCTTGCAGGTATGTGGGTACTGGTGCCATGTCAAGGCATCAGTGTGTTGGTGCCATGTAAACATGCCAAGGTTGACTTGGCTTTTCATCGTTTTGGGATTGGTGAAATAGTACCAGTGAAGTACTGGGATTAATGTAATCATCTTCCTCCCCCTCCTCATCTCAAAATAGTGCTGGCCCTGTGCCAAAATTTGAATCCATTATTATTATTAGTAGTATTATTATTATTACTATAGTGTGTTCAAATTGATGCTTAATGAGTGTTTATGGAGGGCTGTATTGTCAACAAACAGATTTCTTATTCTAAATATGATCTCATAGAAAATTCAGAGATGAAAAACATAGAAAAATTCTGCTCATAGTAATATTTTTGTTTCCTTCTTTATACACCTAATTTGAAAATATACCGGCTTCTATTTTGAATTTTATTATGTTGGAGTTATTTCAAAATTGAATTTGATTTAATAGTGTAATGAAGAAAATAACTATTACAGAAACATTTGGAGTTTTGAATTGAGTCTCCTAAAATAATTTATTTTCTTGATATAGAGGAATTTATTTTTAGATTTAGTTATGAATTAGAATCCTTCGTGAATTGCAGATATTTAATTTCTTTTATATTGAATTGATAGAAATCATTGAAAACAGTTCTGTTTGGAATGCTATTGGCAACACTTCTTTCAGTGAAGATGTGTGGGTGTATTAAAGAAATATACTCTGTTTATATGGATAGAGAAAATTGGATCAAATGATGTTTGGTGTCGTTGTTGTTAAATTTCAAGTTAAGAATGATTGAACACACTGATGATCAGAGACATTCTAGTCATGACCATCCGGTTTTTCTATATATCTCACTCTACATAGTATATGTCCTTCTCTTTGAAAAAACAGGGTATGATTTATGAGAGATATGTCAACTATTTCTAGCAGGTAGAGCAACTACTTAGAGGCACCTTCATTGCTTCATTGTTACTTAACATCCAAATCAACCTGATTAAACACATCTATGATTAAATACATTCCAGCCACAACCACTGGGTTCTTTTTTATTTGTAGGTATAGTAAAACCCTGAATATGCTTTTCTTCACTTTCACTTTCACTAATATGCTTTTCTTCACTTTCTTTAAGATTCAAGGAAATGAGAGATTTGGCTATTATTTCTACCAGTTCTAGTGAGCACATAAAGGGTCATTCTCACAATGGTTTAAAGCATATTTTATCAGCACTGCAACAGAAATATATACATAAAAAGTTCATCTACACAAAAATATCTAACTACATTAGTTAAAGTTGACATTTCTGTGTTTGTGTTCATCACACTGAAGATAAAATATTTCTATTGATTCCCTATCTTGAATCTTTTCAGTAGTAATAAAATGGATCTGTCTGCTTATCTCTGTCATAAATAGGAGCCTACCATAGCAAAATGTGATATTTAGATATACATAAGCATGAATCTACAGTGCATAATAATATTGAATTTTGTTTTTGCACCAGCAAAATATCTTTCTTTCCATTATACACACACACATACAAATATATATCCATGTGTGTATGCATATGTGTGTTTGTGCATGTGCTTGTGCATGTATATATATATATATATATATATATATATATATATATATATATATATATGTGTATGTGTGTGTGTGTGTGTGTGTGTATGTGTGTGTGTGTGTGTGTGTGTATGTGTGTGTGCACATGTACATGCATGTGCACATGTGTGTGTGTGTGTGTGTCTGTGTACATGTGTGTGCATATGTATATATGTAGATGCGAGTGTGCGGAGTAAAATATACCAAAAGCTAAAGTTGCATAAATTGCAACTCGGAGTATCAGTAATACCGGAAACTTACAGTCAGGATTTTGGTTGCTTCAGCTTTCTGCAAATTTTTGCTATATTAACCAATTCTAGTATAGTTAGTTCTCTCCTCTTTGAATGTTTTTACACCAATGTGTAGTTCTTTCCTCTTTTCTTTCTCCTTGTGTGTGTGTGTGTGTGTTTGTTTGTTTGTTTTCTGACAGTTACAGATGATCATGCTGATAAAGATCCGAAATATAACTTCATCCTTACATTTATAATTCGATATAGCTCCAATATAAATTCAGACTACAAACACCACCCATTTTTTAGATATAATTGTAGGTATATGAAGCTACACATTTTGCAACTCAGTATAAACATAACAGAAATGGTGGTGAGTTCTTAGAGATACAAAATCTCTGTAGTCAATTTCCTTCTTGGAAGAGTATTTTAAATTATCATTAATTTAAAGACACTTTAAATAACAAAATCTTGTATTAAAAACAAACTTAATAACAAAGTAACTTAAAACATGAGGAAATAGAAACATTTAATATAAAAGACAACTGAGGGATTTTATGAAAACTACATATCAGTTCTCTGATAGTTTGTTTGGCCTTGGAGGAATATTATCCAGGTGAGGGTTAGCAACAGGAAGGGTATCAAGCAACTGAAACTCTGCCTCAACATATCAGTTGGAAGAGTGAAATGTGTGTGTATATATATATATATATATATATATATATATATATACACATTTATACATATATATAGATATGTTTATATAGACATAAATATACATGTATATGTAATGTGTATGCATATTTATGTATAAATATATGTGAATGTTTGTGTGTATGTGTGTATACACACACACGTTTATATACACTAACATACAAATATACCTACTTGTCTGTGCCTATATATGTGTGTATATATATATATATATATATATATATAATAATATTATTAGGGACAAAATCCAAAATTACAGGTAAAAAACTCAATTAAAATCAATTTATAAAAAATTAAAATTAAATTGAGCCTTATAGATAAAGTATATATAAAATATATATAGTTTTAGGGAAAATAACCAATTTTCAAGAACTCATCGATGAAAATCCACTATCACATATAGAAAAATTAATAATTAAAAGCACAATAAATGAGTATAATATAAAGTATTATATTATATTTATCTTATGATATTTACTTTACTTTATATTATACTCATTTATTGTGCTTTTAATTATTAATTTTTCTATATGTGATAGTGGATTTTCATCGATGAGTTCTTGAAAATTGGTTATTTTCCCTAAAACTATATATATATATATATATATATATATATATATATAAACATACATAATTATATATATGTTAATGTGTAATAGCAAAATTGATCTTGTAAATGCTTCACTCTTCCAGCACAGTAATAAAATGTTACAATAGCATGGAAAGACAATAGTTTATATGAAAATAAGACTTCTGACTTCATATGACAAGGAGTCCACTGATCTTACTTGTCAATGAAACCTGATTTTACATGCAATGAGAGCTCTGAATTTATATTGAAACAAGATCACAGAGCTTTTATAGCAATGAGATCATTTAGCTTGTATGTCAAGAAATCACAGATATTTATTAATTTCTCATAGCACACAGATACCAGCAACATGAAAAGCAATAAGTTCATATAAATTACTGTATGGTAATGAACCTTTATGAAGTTGACTGGTTGGCTAGTGGGTTGTTTAGTCTCTGTCAAAGTTAATCAAGTAGACAGACCTCTGATCAAAACATTCCACTCTAGTCATTCTATCAATTTAGGAGTGCCTAGGATTCCATTATCTAATGTGTTCTACCATTTTCCAAGATGGTAGGGGACTGGCTTTGAGGAATATATGAGGTTGTTACATTTAGTCATTTATACAAATGTGTAAAGTTATCTCATCAACTCAAGCCTTTATGAAGTTTTCATTAGTGATGTCAGATTTACTGTGGCTCTAACTGCTATCATTGTTTAGCCCAAGGCCATCTCTGATTGAGTAGACTTATGATCAAAAGCATTCCAGCCAAGAACATCATGTCTTTTCCTTAGGTGCAAAGAACCCAGGACCACATTATCTAACATGTGCTATTTAAGTCAGTAGAGTATGAATCAAGGGAGACTTGATTGTTATTTCTAGCAGGTTAAGCTACATCATTAAGTGACATTGTATCAACTGCTAACATTCAACCTAGTCATATAGCTAAAATTAGAGCAGTATTATTTAGAAAACTCATTAAACCTTTCTTTGTTAACATAGGTTTCAGAAATGTAGACATTTCTCTATTACTCATATGGGAGAATGTAGTCAGATTTAATTTCTAACCATCTAAGGTGACTTATATATATCATTATATACTTAACTAATAAATAGCATCCTGTCCCCATGGTTATAAGAATGTACATCTGTTAATGAGATTTCACACACACATACACCCAAACACCCACACACACATGCTTGTCTGTAAAGTGCAGGCAATAAAATATTTCATTTTATTTTATCTTATACCATAATAGATGGACAACAGGGTTACTAGTTGCAGGTTTCCAGAGGACTCATCACTGGTTCACAGTGTTTCTCTCGTGACAAGAATAACAAGGTGTCAGTTATTCAGTGAGGACAAATATCAAAGATACTCTATTTCAAAGCACTGATTTTTTTTTTTTTTTTTTGTTATCTAGATACAAACAATAACATAAATACATGAGGGGTGTGTTTGATTAAATTATCAATATCCCTTTCCCCACATTCCAAAAATGTGTAGCCTTGTGCTTATGTAAGAAATTGATATCTAAATATCTGAGCCTAAATCTTGCTGAGGTCAGCTTTCCCTTTTATTCTCTAGGGGTTGATAAAAAAATACCAATTCAGTGCAATGGAGGCGGAAATGTATGCTTCATGATATTCGTTCTAACTCTTTGCAATCTGAGTTCAAAACTGGTTATGACCTACTTGGGTCATAGACGATCTGTTGTCCAGCCTAACACCTCCACCTGATACCTTGGGTGTCTTTAGCAAAGTCCACTTTGAGGATAACTTCCTTCCCCCACTTCAAGTCTTAGAGGTAATATAAAGGGTCATTAGTAAAGCTTTCACTTCTGACTAAAAGTAATGGTGAATACAAGGATTAGTATCAAATGAACTTTAGTTCTTCTTGCAAAATTTGTGGCTTTGTGCCTATGTTAGAAATTCTTATTAATTTTCTATAAAATTACTAATCAAGTAAAAATAATCAAAAGGGATAGTTAAAATTTAAAAAAAAAGCTAGACTAGAAAATTAGTTTCTAAAACATCAAATTTTATAACAACTCAGTAAAATGTAAAAGTCATTTTCCACTCATTAAATTTTTATCTTTCATGTTGTTAAAAAATAATTAAGTAATTAATCAATAAAGTATAAAATAAATATATTATTGATTATTTTTTTGATTGATTGCAATGTAATATTTTAATGAGTATAGCCAATGTATTTATTTAATGACTGGTCCATATTTAATGAAACTGCTTATCATGTGTATCCCAGTTTCAGAATAAGTACACATGATAAAAGGTAACTGAGAGGATTAGTAACAGGAATGGCATCTCACTGTTAAAACCCTGCCTTAAGATTAAAGAAACTATCCAACCCATACCAGCATGGAAAAGAAGACATAAAAATGTTGTTACTCTAAGGATGAAGATTATAATACACTCTGAATGGATAAATGACAGGTAAATTTGCTCTAACATGATTTGAACCTCTCAACCATTGTCTGCAGAAAAGCTGAAAAATACCAGATTTAGAAATCTTCAGTATTATTAAAACAGTGTGTAATTAATATGAGATAAAGTCAAATGAGTGCAGTAATCCCAGTTTCTAAAGCAATTAAAATACTTGTTTTCCATACAATAAAGCTGTGTTACACCAGTCTGGCCTGCTTTCTTGGTTCATCCTCAGTTTTCAAGACCAGGCATACTATTCTCTATGGCCCACCATATTCCTATCATTGGAGCATACTTTGTGCTGCATATTACCAAGTTTTTTTTATGCGTCCTTTTAAAGCCTAGCCAGGCTCATGGGCCCGGTTTCCCAGCTTCTATGGCGTATATGTTCCCCCCAGCTGGACAGGATGCCAGTCCATCGCAGCGTTACTCAAGAAACAGGAAGAAAGAGTGGGAGAAAGTTGGGGCGAAAGAGTACAACAGGGGTCGCCACAATCCCCTGCCGGAGCCTTGTGGAGCTTTAGGTGTTTTCGCTCAATAAACACACACAAC
>NC_068990.1:81529628-81534195 GCF_001194135.2 Octopus bimaculoides | reverse complement strand
CACAAAATAATAATAATGATGATAATAATAATAATAATAATAATAATAATAATAATAATAATAATAATAATAATAATAATAATAATAATAATTTCTACTAAAGGCCAGAAATTTTGGGGTGGGCGTATAGTTGATTACATCAGCCCCAGTGCATAACTGGTACTTATTTTATCAACCCCAAAAGGATGAAAGGCAAAGTCAATCTCAGCAGAATTTGAACTCAGAACATAACAACGGACAAAATGCCACTAAGCACTCTGTCTGCTATACCAACAATTTGGCCAGCTTGCAACCTTAATAATAATAATAATGATGATGATGATGATGATGATGATGGTGATGATGATGATGATGATGGTGGTGATGATGATGATGATGATGATGATGACAATGAGTTTGTAGTATAGTGCTCGGGTACACAATTCGTCTAGCTATTTCCAAACCTCTCTCTTCTTTATTATATTTTATTTTCTTGTAGTAAATACTTGTTTCTAATAAAAGGGAAACTAACAATGAATAACATCTACCTCAGTAGCCATCATATGCAGCAAAATGTATAAAATGCAATTTTTGGAAGCAGATATTTCAATTTACAGCAATAATTATTACAGTAAGAATTGTATTAGTTGCTGATCAAAGAATTTAGCAACAAATGCTGAAAGTATATAGAAAATGACTAAAAGAATATACAAACAAATGACTTTTAATTTGAATATATCTTAATTACTAAATATAAATATTTTGTATTTTAAAATATTGAACTATGTTTGTTTTAGCTAACATCAAAACTGCTGATTATAACAAAAATATGCTAACAAATTCTTTAAGGTGATTACATTCAATCTGTATGAAATGTGTGGAATACAGACAGCCCAAAAGCTACAATCGGGGAGAATACATTAAAGAAAACACTTGATTCTAAACATCAGACGAGAAAGAAACAGAGTGTCTGATGGCAATCTTGGTAGCTTTTATCAAATCTGTTCATTGAAGATGCCTATCAATATACAAGAATTGCCTCTAAAAGTCTAGTCTGTACACCAAAATTCTATGTATTAAAATGCAAACGTTGAAAAAAAATACTGCAATTTGCAGACACCTATCAATTATTAGGGATAAGTACGTGACTGTCTGTATGTGATTGTGTGTGTGTGTGTGTGTGTGTATGTGCACGCGTGCATGTGTGTGTACACACATGCATCTATAAATATATAACATATATTATAGACACATCATTATCATTTTAACATCCACTTTCTCACACATGCATGTGTCAGATAATATTTGCTGGTTGTGTGTATATATATATATATATATATACAAGCATGTATGTATACACATATGTATATGTTGTACATATATTCATAAATGCAGAATGTCAAATGGTGAAGATCAATTCACATCAACAAGGTTCTGGAGTCCATTCCAATGCTAGGCATCTTGGGCCGATATCATTTTCTAATTTCCTGTAGCATGTTTGGTTCATACTATGTGAGTGAAATTGGGTTATGTGGGTTAAAAGTTTGCTTCAGAGCTTTGTGGTTAGAGGTTTAATCTGACTGTATGTCTACTATCAGCTGGTCTCCTTTAGAGAACTGCAGGTCAACCAATACTTTGTGAGTATAATTCGGTAGACAGAACCTGAAGAAGCTCATCATGTGTGTGTGTGTGTGTGTGTGTGTGTGTTTGTGTGTTTACAAGTATGTGTTTGTATGAGTGAGTTTGTATTTCCCCTGTCTCCACATGTTCATTGACTGTAAACCACAGCTGCACAGTTGGTGCCATTTGCTTGTAGTCTTCTGTGAAAGTACAATCAGGCTTCTTGATATGTTTTGACATCTTTGACAACCTCTGTAAACAAAAGGCCCATCTAAAATGTGTTGTTTCTTTCTAGTTCTCTATGTAACTATGTTCGCTGTTTGATAGAGTCAGGAATGATTACCTTGCTTGGAAACAGATAAATCTTGGCATCAGGAGGTGCATCTGGCCACAAGAAATTCTACCCTCCATGTAGACTCATCTGACCCATGCAAGCATGCAAAATGTTAAAACAATTATGATGATGATAATGATATATATATATACATACACACACACACACACACACACATGCATACACAAATATAAATGTATATATGAGTTTCTCATTGTTTGTGCACACACGTGTGTTCCTTTTGAATCATGCAATGTTATGTATATTCATAATATTATCAGAATAAATCTTTTCCTTCTTTCTTGTAGATGATAATTTATAATCTAATGAATATGTCAAATACTTTTGAAAGCACCAATACATGATATTTGGCCACAATACCAATAAATATTATCAAATATATGCAAAGATATTCAGGCACTGAGAGTTTTATTTTGCAAATATTATTTTTGAAATCTAATGAGAGCATTATTTATACAGAAAACATCATTTATTGAAATATTTCTTGAGATCTTGCTTCAATGATATTAAGGATTATTTTTATTATTTATTTATTTATTTATTTATTTATTTATTGAATAATAATGATAATAACAACAACATAATCTTTTATTTCAATTGTATTTTGAAGCATTATTTAGATACAGGAAAAAAAATGAAGAGTTATTTCTTAAAAATTTGCAGTTAA
Organism: Octopus bimaculoides; assembly: GCF_001194135.2. Lineage (NCBI taxonomy): Eukaryota > Metazoa > Mollusca > Cephalopoda > Octopoda > Octopodidae > Octopus > Octopus bimaculoides. The sequence continues at coordinate 81,531,574 of NC_068990.1, read as the reverse complement.
ATTGAAACCTAGTTTTAAACACACAATAATTGCTGGTTAAATAAAACCATTTTTTTCTTTGAGCTGTTATGTGAACAACTATGTGGTATGATTTTATGTAAGATTTGTAAATTTTATTAGATTTACACAATAATAAAATTGCAAATTTCAAAATTATTTTAAACAATATATCAGTGATTTCATGTAAGATTATTTTATGTAGTTAATTTCACATTTATATTCAATATTATTTACACTTTGTTTTTTGTATAATCTACATAAATACTAATTTACTTCAATAAATAGATGATGGATAAATTCTACTGCAATCATCGAAAATATGATGATGATGATGATGATGATGCGGAGGATGATGAATAAATAAGTAAACAAATATATAAAACAAAAAATAAACGAAATAAACACAAAAATCATGTGAAAATTATGGTATTTTCACATAAAATAGATGTTTGGATAGAAGGAAAGAAAACAATGCAGATACATAATTTAGTAATAATATTTCTTTCTTTTAGTTATCATGGCAAAGGTTAGATTATTCTGGAGTATTACCTTTAGATTATATAGTATACAAAAAGTAGTCATATATCAAGATAATTAATCAATATATTTTATTTTGAAGTATAATCTAAGTTACCCAATTCTAACCTGTGAGATACACAGCATTAATTATTAAGACTACAAATGCAAAAAACCCAAATTTAAAGAGTTATACAGAATCAAAATATGCAGTAGACATACTTTTTTCCAGATTTCAATCACAAACTGTCACTTCACATGGAATGCTTTATTTTAAGAAATGTTGATAACCATGTATATCTTGGATTTTAAAGATAGCTATATCATATTATTGCATGTTGCGAGATGAAACTAATATCAGAGAAAGCATTCAGCTATAAAAAGTTGCTTAGAATGTCCCATCCAACCCATAGAAGAGCAAACATAAAAACAATGATGATGATTATTGTATACAGAAGTGCTTGAATGTAAATAATATACATAATATATAACATTAATTTGCATTATCTTAGCTACACTTGAATAAGTCATGATCAAGCAAAGATGAACTGCTAAAAACAAGGAGACACAAGTTGAGAGCACCACATCAGTCAATCCTGAATGAATAAGGCCTTTAACCAAAAGAATTCCCCTCAAAAGAAAGCTCTAACAATCCTTGCAGTTAATGAAGCTGAAGTCATTAAAAAATACAAAAAAAAAGGAAACATGCCACCGGAGGTTGTTGTTCATAATGTGTAGACCCATTATGGAGGGAATTAATAATCAAAACCATTCCATTCCTGACCCTCCCATCGTTTTGTATATCTAAGTTAGAGTCAGTTTAATGCAGCATATATACTCTGAAAAATACTCATATAGTACTTAAAAAAGCAGCAAAACTCTAAACAAAAACAAGTTTGCAAACCATTGTGTGTGTAATTCATAGATGCCATTCACATTGAGTAGGACCTGGAAACATGTACTATGATTTCACTAACTGTTTTCTATGCTTTTATAGTTGTGAGCAAATATAGACACTCTCTCAACTTGCCCACTCTTAATCGAGTAAAACACTACAGATGTGACAGCAAGATGGGGAAAAGGCGGCACAAGCACTCAGCTACTTATCATTTTCAGCTGAGTAATGTGAAATGAAGCGCCTGACTCAAAAATACAATGCATCACCTGGCCCAGGAGGCAAACCCAAAACCTTTTGATCATAAGTCCAACACGCTAGCTCTAACCAGTATATCATTTTAGGAACTTCCACACAGTTTCTGTTTACCAAATTTCACTGGTAAGGTACTAGTTGACCCAGAGCTAATAGACACTTCTCTAGGGTCCTGTACAATGAGATCAAATCCAGAACCATGTGATTGCTAAGCAAAGTTTCTAAACACATAGCCATGTTTGTGCCCATGTATATGTGTGTTTGAGTGTGTGTGTGTGTG
>NC_068990.1:81517455-81529618 GCF_001194135.2 Octopus bimaculoides | reverse complement strand
TGTGTGTGTGTGTGTGTGTGTGTGTGTGCGTGCGTGTGAGAGAGAGAGAGTGTGTGTTGACAGACAGATACATAGATAAATAGATCCTGGTTACTAGTTCAAGAAAATATGATAAGGCCACCTAGAATAAAGTACTCAAAATATTAATGCTGACTATGTTTTATTAATATATATACATCTGAATGCAAGAATTGCAGATTCCTTAAAAAAGGTTAGAGTAGCATTTTCAGAATTTTATCATTAAATTAAGGCTATTTTTGCCTTTACATGGGATAGTTACTTTTGCTGATTTTGCTAATTTCTATTGACAAGTTTTGTCTAAGATGAACTTGCATATGAGTTGAAACAATATTAAGCAATGTTTCATTGCTTAATGTTGTCAACAGTTATGGAAATAAAATAGATATTGAGAGACGGTTTGTAATCATACACAATTTTCATTGAAATAGATATCATGGAAGATAATCCACAACTTGTTTCATGTAAAGAATTATCAAGAAACATTGAGTGAAATTAACATTTTATTTTGTCTGTCATATGAAGAGTTAATCAATCATTTGAGGCTAATATTTTCATGTAACTTATATTTCAGAAAAAATACATTACATAGAACATGCAAAAGCAAAGTGTGATAATGATTCAAATATATTAACTCTTGTCCCTAAAAAGGAATGTTGTTATGTTAATTTTTTATGATAAAAATAGGCTTTGACAAATAATAGTCTGAGTTCTTTAGCAAGATTTTGAATAATGACAAATAGAATAAAAATGTGAAATATTTTCCTCAACAAAGCATAAAAAAGAAAACGCTATAGGATTCAAATTTCAAAATATAATAAGAAATTGCATTAAAAGAAATATTGACAGAGTTTTTCAAATTGATAACTACAATTATTTTTTTAAAATATTTCTTTTGCAAGAAACTAAAGAATTTAATGCAAATTTCAGACTACAAAATTTGTGACTAGCAAATTATCTTCACAAAAGAGATTGAATAAGACTGCATTTGTCAGTGGATGAGTGTGCACATACTATTGATTTCTGAATTTGAGTGCCTGTGTGTGTGTGTGTGTGTGTGTGTGTGTGTGTGTGTGTGTGTGTGTTCGCAGCACATAAGATCAAATATATCGAAGTTATTTTCAGTTTTTGTCATCGTAAATTCTTGAGAATCTTTCCTATTATAAAACACATCATTGATATCATCTCCATTTTCTATGAATAAATCAAAGTAAGACATCAATCTCATTTTGTCTATTTTCAATCAGATCAAATCTAAATAAATAATATGATCTAACAATAAGCAAGCTAAAAAAATAATTAAAGATGTTTCAATAAAAATAACAAGACAAGAATCAACTTGTAAATGAAATGTACCTAATTCTTTGAAAGAGATTAATTGGATATTAAGTAGAATGAATGTACAGAAATATTTACACATAATCTAAATGTCTTGGATAAACATTACCATGAGTGAGATTCATCAGCCAAGACTAAAGTTGAGTTTATATATATATATATATATATATATATATATATATCCCCCTAACACATGCTAGCATGGAAAGTGGACGTTAAACGATGATATATGTTTTACTCAACAATATATCTATAATATATATATATAGTGGTGCATCAGCATGGCCGCAGCTCTAAGCTGAAACTTTAAAAAAAATTTTTTTTTAAATACCTCCAATTTGAACGAATTACAAATTTTATCTAAATTTCTTAAGGAAAAAATGACAATAAACAAATCTTTGTATTGCGGTTGGGGACTTTAGAAGGTTACAAAAATTAATAGAATAGTCATTGATTGAAACAATAATTCTCACAAGGTCTTTGTATTTTGCTCTCTCTCTCTCTTTACACACACACACACACACACACATATATATATAGTGTCTTTGTCTTTCCAGATCTAATTATCTAACTGTAGCTAAATAAAGGCTTAGAACAGAATTTAAAAAAATATTCTCAAGATCGAAATGCAAATGGATATATATCACTTGTCACTCTACTTTTTCTGCCAATTCACCATTGTCCTTTTTCTCCTCCCCCCTCATAATAGTAATAATCCTTTCTATTATAGGTGCAAGCCCGAAATTTGTGAGAGGGGACTTGATTATATTGACCTTACTGTGTGACTGGAGTGGAGGCGCAATGGCCCAGTGGTTAGGGCAGCGGACTCGCAGTCATAGGATCGCGGTTTCAAATCTCAGACCAGGCGTTGTCAGCGTTTATTGAGCGAAAACACCTAAAGCTCCAACAGGATCCGGCAGGGGATGGTGGCGAACCCTGCTGTACTCTTTCACCACAACTTTCTCTCACTCTTACTTCCTGTTACTGTTGTGCCTGTAATTCAAAGGGTCAGCCTTGTCACACTGTATCACGCTGAATATCCCCGAGAACTATGTTAAGGGTACACGTGTCGGTGGAGTGCTCAGCCACTTGCACGTTAATTTCATGAGCAGGTTGTTCCGTTGATCGGATCAACTGGAACCCTCGACGTCGTAAGCGACGGAGTGCCAACAACAACAACACTGTGTGACTGGTACTTAATTGATCGACTCTGAAAGGATGAAAGGCAGTGAACAATGGTAACATGATGATGATGATGATGATGATGTTGTTGATGATAATAATAATAATAATAATAATAATAATAATAATAATAATAATAATAAGGTCAATATCTAGGCTACCATCTCCAGTAATTTTAAACCAGCAACAGAACCAAATAAGAAAGACATTCTTCATTATATATAAGTTCACAAACATTTATGTCACTTTAGAGTTTGAATATTGGTGAAAATTTGTAAATTAATTTTTAATCCATTTTATGATATTAGTTCCAAAAACGTAATTAGTAAAATTTAATAATAGAGGAAACAGGTGCACTATCTTAGAACACACAATCATATGAACACATTTAATAATTAGACATATGTAGAAAATTCGAACTAACTACATACCTTAATTTGAAAAATGCTTTGAAAGTAATTTATGTGTATAAAAAAGTACTCAGACATACAGACAGACATATACATAAATATCTAAAATACTTTGAAGATGAGGAAGGAATATATTATCTTTGCATTTAACCATAGCAAAAATATCTGCTATTTTTATTTCATTTTCTATAGAATTCATTCAAACTGGATAAGCAAAATACCATTTATATATTTAAGTAAGGAATATGACATTTTCAAAATTACAAGAAATTGAAACTACATGCATGCATGTATGTGTGTATGTATGTATGTATGTATGTATGTATGTATGTATGTATGTATGTATGTAAGTAAGCATGCATGTAGGTATGTATGAATAATGGGCTTGGGAGTGATGATAATTAAGGTGTGATTCCACAACTCCAGAACTGGAGTCTCACCACCAGATGCAGTTTAATATTATATCCAGTACATACCAGTCAGGGTCCCACCTATGTTTTAAATAGATTTCCTAAGAGTAGAGGAGGTTTTTGTCATTTTTGAAAAAGCCATGGTGAAGGCTGCTCTTCTTCGAGAAGGATACTTTGACATGAAATTCGCAGTCTAATTATTTGGCAATGCTTGTCACTGAAACCTACTATGGTGACCAAGAGAGTTGTACATTTTTTTTGTCACTTAAATCTAGCAATGTACAGATGTTTCACTTACATCATTTCATTTATTAGTTTAATGTGAGATGGCTATCATCTGGCAAGATGGAGCAATCACCATGCATGCATGTATGTTTCTATACATGTATGTATGTATGGATGGATGTATTGATATACACACATGTGTATATATATACACACATGTGTATATATATACACACACACACACACAATTACATTAATTAAAGGTCTAAAAGAGATTAATCTACTCTACACACATACAGAGAGAGAGAGAGAGAGAGAGAGAGAGAGAGAGAGAGAGAGACAGTGATTTTAATTTTTTACTTATAAAGACTAACATTCATAACTTTGCTAGTAGTAAAATAGAAACTGAATTTCAACATACAGATACAAAACCCAAGTAATAAACCAAGAACATGATGTATTAATGTAACTTGGAATTAAAGGTTAAACATTTCATATCACAGCCTTACAACCCACTACAAGACCACAGCAATAAAAAACCTGCCACTAACAAGTATGTCATCCAGAAGTGAGACTGAGAAGGTCAAGAAATATTGATAGACTTCAAAATAATTATTATTCCAATTTAAAGGATTATAAGAAAATATGAAACTAAAAAGATTAAAGTTAAATGCAATTAACATCTTATGTATAATAGAAAAATTGTTGGTTGTTTACACAAATTTACATACACATATTCTCTCTTTCTCTCTCACACACACACAGAGAATTCACATTGCTTCAGTTAGTCATATAAAGTTAAAATATATGCTAATTAATTATAACAAATAATGTAACAAATGTATATTTGGAGCTAAATACACAAAGAAATATAATGAATAGAATTGAACTCCTCGTTTATTTTCCATCTGTATGTTCCAATTCAGACAGATTTTGTGTAGGTAATCACATGATTTAACAATCAATATCTAATATAGTCTCCTTTTGTCTAGCAACGTGCCCAGTTGTGTGGAAACTTCTAGGTGCTGGACTCTAAAGAAATCTCAGATGAATGACGTCATATCACACAGGAAGTCATGCATTTGGTTCACCAGTTTATCAATCAGTATGAAATATGTGTTTTTCTAAGGTCTTGGCTTTAATGATACTCATGTGGAAGTCAAAGAGGGCCAAACCTTCATGATAGAGAAGCTTTCCGACATATATTAACCACAAACAGAAGTCTGGTATTGCATGTATGTTTATTTGCTTTACTGATTACTCATACTTGATGAAAAAGTAAAGGAGAAGTAGCATTATTCCAGAGTTTATTAATTTTAGATGTAAAGACAAAAATCATGCAAATATTTTATACAAGATTTGTATAAAATGTTTATAAAATTTTCCATTCTATTTCGCATTTTATATGAAACTGACAGTGTCATAAAATACAAGTTACAATGAAAAAATTATGTGTCGTTTTTAAGTATCTTGCAAATATTTTGAATTATGCATTTATAATGATGCATGGTTACTAGCATTTAGCGATAGAGAGGAACAGGCTCGGAAACACTACTAAGAATGACTGCATAAAAGAGAACATAAATCAAACAATACAAGTTGGTAAACAAATTAGTGAGGTGTACCAAAAAAAAAAAAAAATACTAAAAGCTAAGAGCATTAAGATTAGTTGGAGCAATATTATTATTTATACACCCACATATATATAAATAATATATGCACACATATAAATAGATAAATAAAAATAGTTGAGATATTATTCTAGATAACAGCTACATTATTACCACCATCAAATGTTTTAAGTACAAGAGTAGTACAATAAAGTTAACTTCAGGGCCATCAAAACTGATAAACCATATGATTAAAGTAGAGGGAAAGGATAATGACTTTGGTTAGAAAGAATTTAAATATTAACTTTCAGAGGTTGACTGAATTGATCTGTGACCTGGAATTTTTGTTCTGGAAAGAACAGAGATGGAAAACCAGATCTCTTCAAAGATACACATATACGTATACATTACATACACACAGAGCTATATACACATACATAAACAAATAGACACACACACACATTCTGTAATTTTTTGGTTTCAGTCACGGGACTGTGGCCATGCTGGGGCACTATCTTTTATATCATTTCAAAAAACAAGGCACTTGACACTGTTTTTTGTCATGTAAAAATAATTGTCACAGACATTCCAATAATGACTACATTATCTTTCCTTTGTCAGTTTTCTATCTATATAATCCAACGTATCTTATTCTTTTCAAAATGACAGAGTAGTTTGAGGGAAATTTGGTAGCTATTTATAGCAGATTGAGCAACTACATAGAGCTGCCTTACTTGGCTTGTAGCAGATAATATTTGTTGCCAAGGTGAATTAAATGAGTTTTGAGATTAACAGAGAATGGATAGAATTTAGTTGATCTCCTGTTTCTAATAATGTTAAAAGCATTATTTGCTCAAAAGGCAGATTGTAATATGAAACATGAGAAGTGAAAGATCCTCAGCAGCTGATAAAGAGTGAGCTGAATAAGATTTCCAATGTCTAACACAAATCTGAAAGGAGCCAGATGTCCTGAGATGGATAGGAAGTTTCAAATGCATTAAGTGATGCATAAGGGAAAAGAAATTGCAAGAATTTGGAGATGTAATAATGGATGATGTACTTGGTGTAAGCATTGTGAAGAAAAGTAGGCCAGTCGAAGAAGGTACGGAATGGAGTAATTAAGCAGGAACTAAGACACTATTAATCTAATAGAATGATTAATAAAGAATGAAGATGACTAGGAAGATGAAAAATTTTAGAAATTTTTAATTCAAACTAACCAAGGAAAAATGAGAAGAAACTAATTAGGATACAATAAAAAATTATTACACTATTACAAAGCTGAAAATCTGTGGTGGAAATGGGTAAACTCAAATCGACATCAGTAAATCACCGATAATTATTTTATTAATTCTAGTAAGATGAAAAGAAAAGACAACTCTGCTGGGACTTGAGCTCAGAATATAGAGAGTTTAAACCAACTCTTCTCTTTCTAAAGTTAATTCTATCCTTTGTGGGACATCAGGTGATGAGTTCTTTCCATTTGGCCGTGTCACCTGCCCCATAAAACCTACCCATTGCTACAGAAATGACAAAAAGCAGCCATTCTGATTAAATCTTAAACTGCAGAGTATTTAATACTCAATGATTTCAGTCACTTCAGTGTTTCTTCATTTTGACACACTAATAATGGAGAATTGCAAAAGATGATTTACTAAAAGATAGCCATAGTTAGTTACCATAAATTGGCTAATAAATTTGTATTACAGACATTTTTGGGGGGTTTTTTTTAACCCTTTAAGTACACTAATTAATATTTGAGCCTCTTACCTTGAGTGCCAAAAATATAATGTAAAATTAATAATGGGTTTAAATTGAATTTTTATACCTTTCAAAAATGCTTTAAGTTAGAATCACTTATTGATTACTTCTATCTCAACATACTTTTAATGAATCACTTAGTAGCAATCTCCCTATTAAAGGGTTAAAATCTTAGAACAAAAGAGTAATACACATGTATATAGGTTTGTATTAATTTATTTTCATTAACTGTTGATATAATGCAGTCTTGAATCTGAACCTTTATTCAAATTATCATTATCACCTCCAATATCTTTTATAACAATGCAATAGAATATTACTAAATGATATCAAATGTAATTATGAAAGCAGAAATCAATATTATCTGTTTGACTCTAACAGCTTATCAAATAAACAATGCCAACTTAACGGTATAGAGCTCATAATTCCAAGAGGAAATCACCAATATTAACTACAGAATTATGAATTCTTACAACATCAAGCTCAATCATACAATAGTTTAATATCTTTGATACATTTACAAGTCTATTTTATAATCATTGTCTTTATCATCATGGGTTTTCTATTTTATGCTATCTAGATGTAAATAATATGGGTGTAGTTGGCATCAACTTTCATCTCACTATGCTTCTAACCTCTCCTGGTATCAAATTTGCACAGGTCAGTTTTCATTACACCATCTAAGACACTGTATTATATCTATTCTAGAAGGGGCAAACCTATAACAGTTATTTAACTATAACAGATTCTATAATTCCATTACTTCGCATTACTTTGAGTCTCAATTATGCAATCCTAGATTCAAAATATTTTATATGCTGACTTTAACATGTTTGAATCCACTTGTTATTGTGTAGCTTCAGGTCAACTCTGACTGAGCAGACCCACAATCAAAGAGAATCCAGCCAAGATTTCATCTTATAAAGGCTACACCTAGGATTGCATTCTCCAAAATGTTCTCTTATTTAAGACAGTTGAGTGTGATTTGAGGGAGATCTGGTAACTATTTCTAGCAGATTGAGTACTTACATAGAAGATCAGCCCAAGCCAACCAATCATTAAAAGCATTACAGCCATGACTATCCCTTCATTATTTTTTTTTCTCAGATATAGTATATCTAAGACTACATTATTCAAATATATATTTCCATTCTAACGATGGAATGATGTGATTTGAAGAAGGAGATTTGGCTGCTAATTTCAGCAGTCAAGCAACTACATAGATGCCGTTTTTTTCTCACTGCAATATTTCTCATAGTAATTCCACTAATTTCCAGACAATATTTTATTTTCATCTTATTAAATAGTGTTTACTATTAAACAGTGTATATAGCACAACAATAAGTGGCAAGAAAATTTGTAATCAATATGGAACATAATTTTTTTCTTATACAACAGACACGTGATATTGTATTTAAAATTTACTTTATCTTGCATTGATTAGGTTACCCAATGGAAACTACCTATAATCTCAGGAAATCTATTATTTCTGGTATTAGTCTTTGCAAATAGCAATAGTTCTTACTTATTGATATCAGAATCATTGTAACATTTAATTAATAAGAAGACTTTCATTTTGCATCAATACACAATTTGAGCACTTATTAGAAATTTAATTTTCCACCAATTACATGAAGACTTTTATAATTAAAGTACCAAGATGTGTATGTGTGTGTGTGTATGTGTGTGTGCATATAAATATGTATAATGGCAGACTATCAAAATATTCATCTAAAAATAATTAAAGAGAAAAACTTGAATATTTTCTGTTCTTTTAGTTTTATTAGTTTCAATCACTAGACTTTGTCCATTGTGAGGTACAAACTTTAAGAGTATCAGTTGATTATATTGACCGCCAGCATTTATTCTGGTCTGGTACTTATTTCATCATTCTCATAGCATTCTAAATGCAAAGTGGACATTGACACACACACATATATATAATGAGATTCCACAGAGTTTTTGCCTACTATATATAAATTTATGAGGTATTGGTCAACTCTTGGCTATGGTAGAAAACACTTGCCCAAGGTTACAACCATTAGGATTTAACCCTGGACTATGTGTTTGTAAATTAAACTTGTTAACCATGCAGCCATGCCTGCATTCATGTTGTTGACATTTATATTTTGATTTAATAAAAACCTCAGTGAAGTTTTGTGTTAAGAATATTTATATTGACATTGTTTACACCAACAGAACATGGCTTGCAGGCTTGTCTCTGTGTTCTTCTATAACTGTTATTTGACTGTGAAGATCATGGTTATTAAATCATCAATATTTAAAATGATTTCCTCAGGACTTCTACATACAAGAATATTTTGAAGCTATAATTTTTCTTTAGAAAAACTGTCAACAACAAATATGAAACTAATAATAATAATAATAATAATAATAATAATAATAAGAAGAAGAAGAAGAAGAAGAAGAAGAAGAATTTATTTGGTTTAATTCGTTAGAAATAACATGATTATACAAGTAAATAAACGATTCTGCTCTATTGAGCCAATGATGGAAACTACATGATTGTTTAACCTCCAAGAAATAAAAGTCAGAACTCCCTCATCTCAATCCTTTCTTTAAAAGTGGAAGGACACATTGTGTAATATATTATCAAGATACACAAAAATGATACTCTGGTTTTGGTTATGTCATCTTTAATCATAGAACATTTTGATCAAGGTTGATCTGATACTTCACAACGTCAAAGGTTCATAATGGAGGAGGAAACAGGATAAAGTTGAATAACTTATTTTATAATGGCATTTTGAAGACAAAACAATATTTTCAGTGTAATTGGAGTAATACTCTCTTTTTACTCTTTTACTTGTTTCAGTCATTTGACTGCGGCCATGCTGGAGCACTGCCTTTTAGTCGAGCAAATCGACCCCAGGACTTATTCTTTGTAAGCCTAGTACTTATTCTATCGGGCTCTTTTGCCGAACCGCTAAGTTACGGGGACGTAAACACACCAGCATCGGTTGTCAAGCGATGTTGGGGGGACAAACACAGACACACAAACACATATATATATTTAAGTTTTTGAACATTATTTTATGGATGCCTAAAATATAAATGCTTAGGATTAAAATAAAAGTATTTTTTTTTATCTAATTATTATTATTATTATTATTATTATTATTATTATTATTATTATTATTATTATTATTATTATTATCATTATTATCATCATTATGGAATAATTAACCATTGTCTTCATTTTAGCAGGAACAAAGCTAGTTTGTTTTTATATGGATAGTTACAGTAACATGAATTAATTCCAGAAAATCATTTGTAGTTATTTAATCAACATGGGGCAAATGAAAGACAAAGACAACAGTTTTAAAAACTTAGAATTTAAAAAAACTGATAAATAGACCAAGATACAAGAATGGGGTTCCTTTTTTTTTTTTTTTTTTGAAGGAGAAGGGTTTGTTGTGAGGAGTGGATGTGTTGGTTAACTCTTCTATAAATGCAAATTAATCAGAAAGTAAATTATTTATTTATTTATACCAAGAAAGAATATAATACATCTTAGTTTAATTTTGCTGATAATTTGATTACTGATAATGAGAATATTCATTTGCAAAAATATAATTGTAAACAAGTTACAGAGTTCAACTTATTTTCCCTTCAAACAGAAACTGATGGGAGAACTTGCAAAGGCGAAAATGAATGAATAAATAAAAAATAGCGAATATGACTCATTGGAAATCTGTAAAATGGGAGAACAGGCAAGCGATAACTATGATTCACTAACTCTTTTGGTGATTGGACATAGAAGGATATAAAAGGGTTCAAACATAGTTCACAAGTGAGCTGCATAGAATGGTGTTGGCAACGGGAGATAAAGTTTTGTAAGCAATATGAAGCACAAAGTTAAGATCAGAGCACAGAAATGACTAAGATTAAAAAAAAATATTTCGATGAGCTCATCTCAGAAGTGCTAGATTAAATGAAATGAGCAAATATATTATAATAAAGAAGTAATTTTAATAGCTCAATCTGTTCAGTCAACCTTAGGAAAGTTGGGGGAGTCTTTATACAATTGTCTGAGCTGTTAGAAAAAGCTAAATAATTGTCAAATCACATCCTTCCATTTTAAATGAGGAAGAACTTCAATGTCCAATTTAATACAATTTAACACTGACTAGAAAATATAGATTAGTGATAGTTGTAATACCTTTTATCATAATCTGTTTGACTAGGTCTAACCTGCAAGGAGCACCACCAATTAGTATCAGTACTAATTAAATGGCACTAACAACAATGACATGAGCCTAAGTATATCTAAGAGCTCTTGTTAGACATAGAAGGGTAATCTCTTTTTAAATTACATGATGCAATCTAAAAAGAAAACAAGGTACATTGGCACACTAAATAATATAGTCCTAGATACACTATTTCTTTATAAAAAAAGATGGGACAGTAATACTTAGGAATGTCTTTTGTCATAGACTAACTTTAGGGGTTAAACAACAACGACAACAGTATTAACAACAAACATGAGTAAGAGAATGGAAATTGTGATTGTTTGAAAAACAACATTTTTGTTAAATGCAATAAGAAAATGGAAGACTATTCATTTTTAATTATTTTCTGAATTTTTTTTTTCAATCATGTAACTCCATTATCAAAATTGGATTATCTCTTTTTCAGGTTATAACTGCCAATTATTCATGTTTTAACAAATTGCAATAAGATTACTTCAGTAATTGTATTTTGTTTCATTAAATTGAGATTCATTCACATTCAAGTCCTTAAATTCATTCGTATTATATTTTCCATATAAAGAATAATGTCTTTGTTTTTTTGTTTTTAAATTCAGATACCAACTTAATGAAATCAGTCAAAAACAAATGAATAATTAGCTGTATATTTTGTGCTAAATAATAAAATTGTATTGAAATAATAGATATTCAAAGCTCATTAAGACTTTAACAAAACTGATTGGTAAGTCATGCTAAGTGGAAGTAGGAGAATGCTCCAAATTAACTATCATTTATCCTGAAGACAGTACCAGGGAAATCTATTCCATTTCAAATTATTTTCTCTCTTCTCTCTCTTATAAATATGCATACATGCACGTGTGCACACACACACACATACACATGCACATATACACACACACAAACTATTGTAGATTGACAAAGAGGATGACAGATCTCTCTCTCTCTCTCTCTCTCTCTCTCTCTCTCTCTCTCTCTCT
>NC_068990.1:81508124-81517445 GCF_001194135.2 Octopus bimaculoides | reverse complement strand
TCTCTCTCTCTCTCTCTCTCTCTCTCTCTCTCTCTTTCTCTCTCTCTCCTCTTTATCTTCCTACCATAACAGATATAAAATTCTGAAGTACAGCCATTTTATGAATTGCAGTGATGATCTCAAATCAGAGCAAACTGTCCAAAATTATCATCCATACTTACTAACAAAAAGATTTATAGTGGTCACCAGTGAAGACTATTTTTAGATTCTCATCACATATTTAAACAATACTGATCCTATCACTGGTTCATGCACTATTTGTTGATTACTAATACCAAGATTTTGGCATACATAAAACACATACTTTTAAATGCAGGCAGGAAGTGTAATCCCTTCAAAATCTAAAGTATAACATAAACAGGAGTCATTCAGTGGGAGGTTGATTAGAAGTCAATACGAGTACGTATGAGTACAAGCTCAATATGAGTACATATGGGCTTTCATTTGCTTAATTCTTTTATTCTTTTACTGCTGTCAGTCATTATTTCAAAAACTAGATAGGTTTGTTTAATGAAATATAAGTTTTATATTATACACAACCGCACATTTATAGAAATGAGTATAGTCTGACTCTCAGTTTATTACTGGTACTTATTAACTCTGGAGGGGTAAAAGATAAAGTTAATTTTGTAGGGATTTCATCTCACATCCTAAAATCTTATAATTAAATACAAGGCATTTTTACTCCAAGGTTCTACCAATTCTAACATCCACAAACATCAAATATGTAAACCTTCATTTAAACTTTTCATATAGATTCATGCTGATAAACAGAGTTCAAGTTTTTATGCAGATCCATAAAAGAATATCGATTTCATGTTATAATATAGATCCATAGTGGAAAATGGATTTTATGCTATCATATAGATCCATACTGGAATATAAATTTTTTGTTTTTATGTAGATCTACACATGAAAATGGATTTCATGTTTTCATAAAGATCCATACTAAAAAATAGATTTCCTGTTTTCATATAGATCCATGCAGGGAAATTGATTTTTTGTTGCCATATAAATAGATTTAATGTTTTCTAATGCTTGTGAGATGTTAGAGAACCTATCTTTGTACTTAGAACACTTATAATTAATGAATTACTGGTGCATTAACTGCGTTTTGTTTCTATGCTATGTATGTACTACAGAGTATATCTATAGATCTTAATCATATTTTAATTATTTTTTTACTCAACCATGTTATATTTTCCAATCCAAACCCGCTTAATTTAGATTTCATCATTTCATATTTCCTAGTTAATGAATTCTTAACAATGAATCATCAGTTTGTAAGTTACCATCAGCTAATTTGTCCAGTCCAAAGAAGAAGAAGGAAAAAAAATCTCATTATCATAAACCAGCCTCTTTCATTGCAGAAATTCTAAATTATATTGCCAATAAGCAAAGAGCTAACTAAATACAAAGAGTCATCGTCGCCATCATCATCATCATCTTTTAATGTTCAACAAAAAAAAAAAAAAATGATAAAAAATATCAAAATGTTAAATTGCAAATTATAAAGAAAATTGTATAACAAAGGATATACACACATACGCACATATATTAGCAGCCAGTTGATGGTTCACTTTGTTGCTATTCGGTACCAAGCATGTTCAATAATGCAATTTTGTCTTTTCATTACTTTTTTATTCTTCTACTTGTTTCAGCCATATGGTTGTGGCCATGCTGGGGTACTTCCTTGAAGAATTTTAGTTGAAGGAATCAACCCCAGTACTTATTTTTTAAGCCTGGTAATTATTCTATCAGTTTCTTTTACCAAACTGCTAAGTTTCAGGGAAATAAACACACTAACACTGGTTGTCAAGCTGTGGTAGAGGGGGCACACACACCTTTCAATTTCTGTCCACCAAATCCACTTACAAGGCTTTGGCTAGCCTGAGGTTATAATAAAAGACACTTGCCCAAGGTGCCACACACTGGGACTGAACCTGGAGCCAAGTCATTTGGAAGCAAACTTCCTACCACACAGCCACACCTGCCCCTTTATAGATTACATAATCTTTACACTTACAGCAAATAATAGTATGTCATGTATTAATCAGTATGTAGATGACTGCATAATCCCAATGAAACACCAGATCTTCAGAAGATCTGATAATGTTACGATACTTTCTTTATTCAGGTATTACCCTGCTTGCTAATACCGGTGCTTCTGGCAGAGAAAATGGAGTTAGGTATATATTTTTCATTTTAGTGTATGTATAGTCAAGAAATTTTTCTATTACAACTCTATCTTTATTGACATTGAACATCAACTCTGAGAGTTAACACAGAGAGCGCCTTTTCGTCAATAATTTCCAATAGTAACTTATGAAACTCACCTATCACTTCCATGTTAGCTTTAACAGTTTCATCACTTACCCTTATGCTGTACAAGCCTGTAAAATCAATCAGGCAACAATAAATATTTCTTCCTCAACATGTTATTAATTTTTTTTACCTTTAAATCTTCAAAAAGAGTTATGACTTTCTCTGAATGTAATTAAGACATCATTATGTTGATGCTGTCATCCATTCACACAGTTTTTCTATTTCTTTCATCACTGACCTTCATTCCTTACTAATTATCACGGAATTATATAGGCACAGAATCTTTTAGATGTTACATAATACACTATTTGTTCTTTAAAATTGTTGCACCAGCAGAGCAATTCATCCCAAGCACATCTGTTCTGTTTATCATTTTCTCACTTCTTTCAATTCCCTTTATAATATCCACCCTGCTTTCCAATACAGCGTTGCAATATTTCTACCACCATCATCACTGGCTCCACTCTAAAGCTTCTAAGATATTTTAGGGTGATTGAAAATTTATTTGTAAAAACCACAAATAACAATGAATCACAGGCATGACATCACACAAAGTGACAAGAAATGTATTTACAAGGTGATTATGAGGAGCTAAATCCATCTGTTATGTCGTAGTTGAACTTCCAAACCGGTGAAGTGTTCAAAATTTGTATTTGCAAGCAAGCTTGTTTGTTTCTCTGAAAGTTCATAACAACTAAAAGAGTACTTGTAACTGTTATTGTTATTTTTATGGTTTAGCCAGAGGAAGAAGAGGAGTGCTTATGACAAGTAAAGAAACTGAGCTTGCAGTTATCTTCAAATTGGAAACCTAGCCCAAATTTTGGCAGAAAGTAGATTTGGATAAAGGCAAACAACATCCAGGTTGTTGTATTAAATGAGGTAAGAGATCAAGCTACAGACACTCATCAGAAGTACTTCTCAATCTAAGGCCATTAAATATCTCAGTGTTGTTTCAGTCGACAAGAAAGATATCGGTTGTCTATTTTTCTCTATAATGAATTACGAATGAAGAAGCAGAGCTTTAAAAGTGTGTGATATGGAAATTTTAACTAAAATGAAAAACCGAATCAAAACAATTTGAAAAGTAGATTCATGTTTTAAAAAACTATTTTGAATAATTTTTCAGTTAGCTCTCTTAAATAAAAATCTTTAAGTAAATATCTTTGAAATGAATTCTATCTTAATTTAAAATTCAGTGACTAACATAAAAAAAAAAATTCCATTGAATAACATAGCCAATATAATCGTGCATGCAATAACATTTCTTCCAAGTTTTATATAAATCAATAAAATTCACAATTTAGCTGAATATATGCTTGTAAATTTAAATATATTTATTCAAATATATTCATCCTGTGTATATATAATGGGAATCTCAAAGATAGATTAAAGCTAAGTGAGTAAAGCTCTATCTGCAATGAAAGAGTCAGCTTAATTTTTTTTATAGGATGGACAATAATTGGATGATGGTGACTGATGATTAATAGTTAAGAATTAACTAAGAAGTATTATGTAATAAAATTCAAATTCAAATTAAGTGAGTGAGGATAAAAGAATCTAACACTGATGGGGCATGTAAAACATCCAATTCAGTATGTTTAAAAAAAAATATACATACATATATGTATATATAAATACATGTATATATATATATATATATATATATATATATATATATATATATATATATATATACGCACACATGAATATAACAAAATTAAAATTAAAGCATATAGAAATATCTACAACCATACAGAACATATCAGTGAATGATATTCATTTAAAGTAAATAAAGTGTGTTATTTAGCAACAAATCTATCCAAATCAAACATTTAGACAGGAATTTTAAATATCAGAAAGTTATTTTGTAAATATATATTATTAAAAGGGATTCTTTTCTGACAAAGGCATAACAGTGTACATTCAAGGAGGGGACAGGTATAGCCAATTATATCACTTTTTATATTTGACAGGTATTATTTTATTCACTTAGTGAGGTTTGAACTCAGAATGTAAAGACCATATGACCTTTTGCCCATCATCTTCCACTTCTTCCGTACGATTCCATACTATTAAAGAATATTAGATACTAGAAATCTGTATATGCAAATAGCATATGCAGAAACAAAATAGTTTATTCACACTTCAAGAAAAATATCAGAGAATTAGGTAGTTATTGCAGGTCAAACAGTCATACAGAGATTTTCTCGTTGTCTTATGTTAATTTTATTAAAATAAGTCAGGTATCACCGTAACACTAAGGTATGTATTGCAACATGAAGATAGAAATCAGTCACTTTGACAACAATGTATAAATCTCTATAACACCAAGGTAGATATGACTATAAAACCTAAGTTGATATCACTATAATACTAATGCCAATATCAGTAACACTAATTCAGATATTAGTATAATACCAAGATTGATATATAATATCTAGATGCATATTACTATGACAACATAGATAGGTGTTTTTATAACACCAATGCAATTATCACTCCATCAAGATGGTTATTACCTTTGTAACACAAAGGTATTTATCACTGTTACACCAAGAGAGACAGCACTGTTATGTCAAAGTACATAGTGCTATAACAACAAGGGTAGAGATTTCTATATCATGATACTGCAAGAACAGTGGATTTAAATTCTTGACAGTTGACAATGATATAAAAATGGAATTATTACAAGAAAATTTACCATCTTTGGTAGGTTGCAGTGTTCACTTAGTACAACAAAAATACCTACCTATGAAATATATGAGTGTGTTAATGTGTTAGAGCATTTATGTAATTAGAATATATAGGTTTTATCTTTGTATTTCTTTCAAATACTTTTTATATTTGCAGCTATACTTAGTTTTGTATTCAATCTTACATTAATTTTCATGTCTGTTTTTCTCTCGATCTGTGTGTGTGAGTGAGTGTGTGTGTGTGTGTGTGTGTGTGTGTGTGTGTGTGTGTGTGTGTGTGTGTGTGTGTGTGTGTGTGTGTGTGTGTGTGTGTGTGTGTGTGTGTGTGTACACACACATAATTTTCCTTGTACATATGATTGTTTTCTAAGCATATATTCATAAATAGTGATAACTAATAATGTTTATAAATAACTGTGATATTTTCAGTAAAACTGATTAAACACCCAAAAGCTAAAATTCATTTCCCTACATCTAAATAAAGATGGGTTTTAAAGAACTGACATAAATATCTTAAAACTTCAGTAACTTGTAGCAAGTAAAATATCTAAAATTTTATTTCAACTGCTACTTAATATGCCACTCTCAGGGTATAATTTACATTTTATCCTGAAGCAAAAGAAACAATCTATGTAAAATCATTCAAACATTTGTAAAGTGCTTTTATAAATTTACTTATCCAGAAGATGAACAGACAATATTAACTCAGTTCAAATCCTGCCAGACAATTCTTTTTATACTTTTGGGATTTGATAAAAATAAGTACTGGTGAACTACTAGGCTGATCTACATGCATATTTCATCCAAACACTAAAATTTGTGTTTCTATAGTTATGTCAGAGACTAATATTATCATAGATTTTAATTATTCTCAAAACGAAATAACATTTTAATGTGAATGTTTGGCAGAATTGTCAGAGCCTTGCAGTAACTGTTCCAAGTCCAAATTTTGTCAAGGTAAACTATGCTTTTTTTTATCATTCAAAAAAACTATGTTTCATTTTTACCATTCAAATACCAGAATAGATTCTACTTCTCCTCTGTCTTTCTCTCTTTCTCATGTACACACTTCCTGAGAATCAGCTATACTACACTTTAAGAGGGTTGTGGGGGGACCATTCACAGTGTTCGTTTCCTTCAGAAAATGGAGATGATGTGAGTGAGAAGCTAGCATGCCCTTCTCATTTATAGTATGCTTCAAAAAGAATTGAAAGACACCAGAAAACATGGTTGGTGGTATTGGTGGTGAATGAAACAATGTGTTGTATGGACAGACTGTTAAAAAATATAATCCACCTTTGCTTCCAACAAAAAAAGAAAAATCAGTATTTGAATAATTTTTTGCCGTTATGACTGAATTCTGAATCTGTTGTGTAAATATGAATAAACAGCCAAAGTTAAACACAGTTTCAATAAAACTAAAACCATATAATGCGATGGATGAAATTTTTAATTTCAATTTGAATAATAGCTAAACCAGAAGTAAACCCAATTAATAGAATATCAAGTTATCTATTATATGCTTGATAATAATAACCTAGTTGTTTTCTTCACATAGTTTTAGTATCCATTTATTCTATGCTGGTACAGACAGGTCTGTAATACAACATTAAACTACATATATTGTAATCTGATGTCATCTTATGGTAGCTATCGTTTTTGTGAAAATCAATATTTTCAGATATGATTTAACCATATTCTCTCAAGTGTTTCTTGGCCTACATCTACCAGAGGTACCATATCAACTTATTATTATTATTTATTCATTCACTTCACATCTAATTGTTGTAGAACCTCTCTATTCACTATTCATGTCTCACTGCCTTTTGTATGAAAAAACAAAACCTTTTTGTTGGCAACAAATATAACAAGGACTTCTATTTGGTCAGCAGGCTGAATGACTGTAGAGAGGCTTGTAATCAGTATTATTGAGTTTCAAGGAAGAAAGAATGAAATTGTATATGTCAAACATGTTAATGTTATAAATGAAGTGAAACACTAACAACCAGGAATCAAAACTGGTTATGGATATGGTTTGTTCAAACTTTATCTTAACTTTACGATGCCCACTAGTAAAATATAGTGAGATACATCTATAATGAAATGACTAGAAAGATCAAAATATACTGTTTCATAGTATGCAAAAAAAAAAATTATAAAAGTAAAAAGGAAATTAAGAAGCTAAATATGCAGTGAAAATATTTGATGATTGATAACAGTTATATGTATTTAGACCCTATGGCAAGGCGTTATCCTTCTTTAGTCATTCTAGATGAAATTTAAGTCTCTACATTCACTTCATCTTTGAATAGTTCATGGAAGGAAGAACATCCAAACTATTTGCTTTAACAATTCAGGTGCAAATATCTAAATTTGCAAAAATCATTCAACCTCTGCTAGAAAAACAAAAAAAATGGATTGAAGAATGAAAGAAAGAGAGAGAGAGAGAGAGAGAGAGAGAGAGAGAGAGAGAGAGAGAGAGAGGAGGGAGAGAGAAAGGGAGAGTAAGTGTGTATGTGTGGATGTTTCTAAATATTTGAACATTTGCTAGAATTTTTTCAGGAGAAACTGGTATTACAGATAGATGTCAAATTCTACAGTAAAACACTCCATCATGTAATAGAAAGTGATACTTACTTTTCAGCTGTAGGTTAACATTTTACCCCAAACTGTTCAAATGCTTGAACGGGAACACACATGTACACACACACACACACACACACACACACACACACACACACACACACACACACACACACACACACACACACACACACATACACACACACGTTCTTAATTCTATATTTCTGTTCCATACTGTACTACACATCTGGCTCTTTGTGAACAGTTCCCCTAGCATATTCAGTGAAAAGTTGATGGCCCCTCACTCAACCCTTCTCCATTTATTGAGAAAAGTGTGTAGTAAGTAGTTTCTCATGACTCTTCACTCAGCACAACCAGGCTAATTCTGAGAGAAAGAAAGAGAGAGAGAGAGAGAAGAATCAATTCTAGTACTTGACGGGGTACTATAGTATTAAATGACCCTGAAAGGATGAAAACCGAAGGTGACCTTGAACTCAAAGTGCAGGGAGCTAGATTAAATACACAAGGCATTCTATTCAATGCTCTAACAATTCTGCCAATTTTACTGTGTTGGTCAGGACATCAAGTTATGTAAGCGAAGCAAGTAACATAATATTTAGATGGCTAATAGCACAAAAGATTATGCATTAAATTAGAATGGTTAGTGACATAAAGGTTAAGATATTGTTCTTATTCAAATATCCTGGCCTAGAATTGCACAATTTGAGCATACATTAAGGTGCACCTTTGTATAAGTATGTATATGTACACATGCACAGAAACACATGTTTGCTACTGAATTAGTTAAGACTCTGTGGAAGTCTAGCAGTTAAGTAGTAGAACAACTTTTTGCTACCCCAGAATGGCTGCAGCTCTCAAACTGAAACTAGTAAAGAAAAATAAAAGCTGATTAGGCAAGACATAAAGAAAGTAAATAAAAGAATTTATTTTATGTGTTCACTCAACCTGTAGAAATAGCAACCAAATTTTCTTCATATCATATCATAATGTCCTAAATGTAATAATAACCACATAAATCCTGGAATCAGCTATACTCAGCCATTGAGTGAATGCATGCAAAAGGGTTTCATTTCTGTGTACATTTGGGCTCTACCGTGCTTCTATAGTTTATCCCAAACAATCACCCAGTGTTTACAACCATACTACAAGTAATAAACACCAACCTCATTGATAGCACCTTGGCTAAAATTTTAAACTGCATTCAATAATAACTATACAAGGTACACAGACATGTACTTAGTTGTGCAGTGGAAGTACACAGCTTAGTGTATTGGGTGTAAGGCTCATAATCGTAAGATCAAGAGTTAAATTCTTGGATCGGGTGGCATGTTGCATCCTTGAGCAAGGTTTTCATTTCACATTATTCCAGTGCTTGCTCCCTCTTGCTCTCACATCCTTGATGTTCCATTGAGTAAATTGTGAGAGTTGAGAGTGTCTCTATTTGTTGATGACTGCATAAGGCACCAATAATGAAAGCAACTATAATGGTACAAGCAACTAGGTTGCATATATTTGCAAGTGATGGGCTTGGTTTGGTTGGAAAGCAGACATTACTACTACTACTACTACTACTACTACTACTACTACTACTACTACTACTACTACTACAGCAATAACAACAACAACAACAGTGATTTCCTCAAATGAAACAAATTACTATTCCCTAGAAATGTTTATTTTATTAGTATTACTACATCAT
>NC_068990.1:81506297-81507962 GCF_001194135.2 Octopus bimaculoides | reverse complement strand
ATATATATATATATATATATATATATATATATATATATATATACACACACATGCACCAGAACATAAAGTAGAAACTGCACGAGATCATTATAAATATAAATTTCTAACAAAGACACAAATAAAAAATAAAAGGGGGAAGGCATAGTTATTATATGGATGTCCAGTACTTATTTGTTTTTCTTTTTTGTTGATCACAAAAAAGTAAAAAAACAAAGTAGCCTCTAATGGGATTTGAACTCAAAACAAAAGTATTACAACAAATATTGTTAAATGCTCTACTGATTCTACTATATATAAACATACATGAAATAACTAGAATGCCTGAGTAAATATTTTTGATTGAATTGTGCCCAAAGAAATATGCTGTTATCAATAAATATCAATTAAATTTTTGTTTTCCTATTCTATTTTTTTATTGTTTTCCATCTGTTTTACCATGCTTGCAGATTTGGGATGGTTTATTTGTTTGAGCAATTGTTTCTTTATTTTATACAGCTGGATGCCTTTCCTACTGCAAGCCAGTCAACTGTGAAGGAAGTTTAGTCAGGCAAACACAAGCAAGCAGAGTTTATACCTTGTTCAAAAGCACTAGACAATGACTGAAGCAAGATCTGAATTTATGACCATGTGATCAATTGACCAGCCTCAC
This sequence comes from Octopus bimaculoides, assembly GCF_001194135.2. Taxonomy (NCBI): domain Eukaryota; kingdom Metazoa; phylum Mollusca; class Cephalopoda; order Octopoda; family Octopodidae; genus Octopus; species Octopus bimaculoides. Next base: position 81,507,313 of record NC_068990.1, on the reverse strand, counting down.
AGTGTAACAACTATTGGGTTTAATTTCATTTATAATTTTTTTTTTCTGTTTTCAATTTTTAATCCAAATAAAATTATGGATTCTCAGCAGTGAGTTAAATTCAATTGTTTAATAAGTTTGAAACTTAACTAAATATTTATTGTAAAGTTCTGTTCATAAAACTTCTATAATTTATGATCAAATAAACAGTGAAGCATTTAGGCTGATACATGAGACTATTGATACTAAATCATAGGTCTTTCAAGCTTTCTCAACCATTATCTCTTGGTTGCTAAGCATTTGAGCTAGGCATCTGATCAGAAAATGATTTCATGCTTTTCTTTCATCAGTCTCAGAGTTCTTGATATGAACCAATAAATGAACCACCATGTATTAATACAATATGCCAGAAATAGCAGTCAAATCATTCTCACATTACACCCTGCTACCTTAGAAAAATGACACCTTAGATAATGTAGTTGAGGTTATGTTATACATGTAAGTGTTGAGGCTGAAATGATTTTGATTACAGGTGTGCTCAATCAGGGCCAATTTGAGATTAAGTAACAATAACTGTAATGAATTTAATAAAGTCAGAATCGAAGATACTTGGCTTATTTGGCTCTGTATTTGATTCTTGTATTTCGGTAGTTAGGATTGGAATCTATTTTGTTAGACATCACTTGATCATGGTCAAACTCTTATTGATGAAGATGCTTTTAAAACTTCATTCAGTTCGGTGGGTCAGGAGGAAAGGGTGCTACATCTGATATCTACAGTCCTTGTTTTAACACTGGTGAGATCAATGCAGTTAACGTTGCTAGAGAATAGTTGCAAGTCGATGATGATAGGAAAATAGTGAACCTGTAGGTAATTCTAGCAGGCTGACATCTCAAGGTGAAAAGGCTGGAGGATATGATTAGTATGGGGGGGGGGGTCACAATATGTGTGATGAGTGAGACGAATGAATGAGTGAGTGAGTGGAGGTAACACAAGTTTAACTCCAAAAAGTAGAAGCTACAGCAGGAGGGTGGGGG
>NC_068990.1:81498503-81506234 GCF_001194135.2 Octopus bimaculoides | reverse complement strand
GGGTGGGGGTGGGGGTGAAAAACAGAGAGGGACAGGAGGTGGGGAAGAGACAGCATATCTATGGACCAGAAGTTGGAGTGTGTTGGTGTGCTACTTTATACTACTCAGTTCATTTGCGGTATATTAAAACATTCAAACTTCGTTCCAAGCTTAAAAATTAAAAGCTTAAAAAAGAAATTAAAAAAAAGTACCTAATGTAGCCAATTAGAAAATAATCATATAAACATGATACAAACAAGAGATTAGGTGGATGAAGCAACAAATAGCTAATTAAAATATTAACATTAATAGGTTTTAACTATTGAAAGTGTCATAAAATGAAAGACATGTGTCTTCATTATCTTTATCTTGTATACTCTATACAAATATTGTGAATTTCATGAACAAAGAATAATTTTTGGTTGAAATAGTTTCATAATGGTTTATCTAAACAGGCTAATATTTTGACTTTATAAGCATGTTTGTTCAGATCAGACACAAAGCAGCCAAATAGGTGTGTTTCTCAGATTCTGAAGGGCTTTTGCTGTGTTTGGGAAAAGTACACACATACATACCAACTATAAACACAAATACACACATACAATGCAATTGTTGATATGAAGGGCATCGAAATATAAATTTTTTTTTTTTAAATCAAATTGTAAGAGGGAATAAGCAAATGAAAGGTAAAACGGATCATTAGGTTCACCATAGACAACTTCTCTAGTGCCAATGTCACAATAAAATGATATAAAAATAATTAAGAAGCTAAGAGAGAACCAAAGAACTGTAGGAACAGTGCATGAATGCATGCATGCATGCATGTATGTATGCATGTGCATGGATACATGCATACGGCTGTATATACACGTGTGTGTGAGTGTGTGTGTGTGTGTGTATGCATATATATTTTGTTTCATCTAAGGTCAGACTGCACAAGATAAATCAAGAAAATTAAATTTCAATATAAGAGATGCAATGATCAGTTGGCAGCAAAATGCCAAAGATATAATATATTTGTTATTGAGCAATATATATAAAAAAAAAAACCCATAAAACTCAAATTGTTGTCACCCTGTTTAGAGATTCTGAGCAATGCAATTCTAGTTCTTGATGCATCTAGCAATACTTATGATGGATGAGGCCAATCAGATTTGTCTAAATTGTACAAATCGCAGACCAGTAAATGTTAAATGGAATAATAAAGATAAGAGCAGTAATAATAACAATGAAATAAAAATTATTGTTCACAAGTGATCCTTTAAGCTTTTTGATTGAATCTTTCACACATGATAAAATTTAAGAAAATAAAATAATATAGATTTGAAGTGAAATTATAGGAGTGAAAAAAAAAATACAATAATCAATAAAATTTCAGATTTATTATCAATATCTTTGAGCAAGTAATTAAAACTAATGACTGATTAATAACAGTACAAACAGAATAGTCATTGAAAAGTTATGTTCTGTAATGAAATGTGTTTTGAAAAACAATATATACATTTAATGAAACATTATCAAAAATATCTAAATATGAATTTTTTTATATATATATTTGTTTGAAACATTTCCATTATTTTAAATTCACTTGAGATTATAAAACAAAATTTCATTAATTATAATCAAAACCACTGAAATGTTGATCTAAAAAATATGGCTCCCTAGTTTCTCAAATCAGAAATATAATGAAGAACAAATCTGAACAGACAGCAATTATTACTTAAATTTATATTTTCTAAGGCTTCTGTCAGTTTGTAGAACTGGCTTGATAGAAAGTGAGTTTTAGTCAGTATTATTTAAATATAAATAGGGAACTAAATAATAAATAATTTCACTACTAATGATTAAATAACAAGAAAAGATATAGAAATTTAGTTGGTATAAGGAGCCACTAATGAGCTCTGTTTTGTTTCAGGCTATATCTTATTAAACCAAGCTTTGTCATTGATACTTCTGGAATTAATGAAGTAACAACATTGCCAACTCTATAGTGTAGTTATGCTGTAGTAGGAATCATAAATAGCAACGTTCATTCCTATATTTTAATAAAATATAGCAAAAGATAGGTGTGTGAGAATATCTTTATTGCCTTAGGTGATGACCAACTATTTTACCTGTCTTTTTCTCTGATGCTGATTTCTTTAATTTATCAAGGTAACTGGGGCATCTTTGAAGAAATATTACTAAAGCTTTTATATCTAGCCTGAGAACATTACACTTTGTAGGCCAGTCCTTATCAGAACACATCAAGTGATTATTTACACAAGACATTGAAAGAAAGTGGCATCTTTGCAGAGGAACCAGGTAGAATATTATCAGCCAATGTAGCTGTAATCTGTTAAGTGTTAAAAAATACAAATTTACCATAAAAATTATACTAAAATAGATGAATAAAAATTCATACATTAAGGGAAGAATACTCTAACATTAAAATACGTTTATGAAAATCATGATTTAATAAAACGTATTTAGGAGATTTATATTGCTTAATATCCTAAAATTGTACAAAACAATGGAATTTAACATTTATGCTTAGAATCATAGTTACATAGTTTACAACAAACATAAGAATAATGCTTTAAAGAATGAAAATAAGAACATGCACATACTCACAAATACATACACAAAGACTCATATCTTTTACTTTTTACTTATTTTAGACATTAGACTGTAGCCATGCTGGGACACCACCTCGAAGAATCTTTAGTTGAATGAATTGATCCTATTACTTATTTACTTTTTTTAAAGCCTGGTACTTATTTGATCGGTCTCCTTTACCAAACTGCCAGGTTACGAAGACATAAACACACCAACACAGGTTATCAAGTGGTGGTGGGGGACAAACACAGACACAAATACACACACACACATATATATATGACAAGCTTCTTTCAGTTTCTGCCTACCAAATCCACTCACAAGGCTTTGGTTGATTTCAGAAGACACTTGTCCAAGGTGCCATGAAGTGGGACTGAACTCAGGACCATGTGGTTGGGAAGCAAGCTTCTTATCAGATATCCCAGATTTTTAACAGTGATAATCCATTTTCTCAAGTGTAGTAAGTAAGAGTTGCAAATTTGGATAATTGTATTTATATGAATCGTTTGATGCACTTTGTAGTTTGATGCAATGTGGTCACTAATTGGTAACCACTTTACCATAATGAATTATAAAATGAGCTAGGTTGTTGATGGGCGCATCATTCAAAAGAACAAAATACAATGGCTGTAGCAAGGTTTTGTTTTAAGATCTTGTGGATTTTACAACCAATTTGCATTTCTAGTATCTGTTAGATGGTTCTTAAATGTTAACTTTTTAAAATGGTTATTTCAAGTATCTCTGATATAAAAAAAAAGATCTACTCTAAAACAGAGTCTGAAAATTTGTACAAGATTACAAATACTGGTGGCACAAGCATTTGAATTTATCAGCCTCAGTACATGAGATAGGCTTATTTTTATCAACCTTAGCTGGAATTTTGAAAAGAGCTGTCACAATGTCACAATCTTACAGAGATTTCAACTTGTAAGGCATTTTATCCTGTAAGTGAAATTTGGTAGACATAAATTATGTAGAAACCTATACAAAATCATTCCTTGGGTGGTTGATTTAACCCAATGTCTCGTTTAACACTACTAAATGCCTCAGAGGAAGGAGCAATTTCATGAAGTGTACAGTGTTGCATGAATAACTATTCATGCCAGGTTTGAAAATAGCTTTCTTCAGCTTGTTTCAGAATACCTTGAAGAAGGTCACGGGAGCTATTCTTCCCCTTCTTACTAAACTGCACATTTAAAAAGGGAGCACTATTACAGTAACTCTAAAGGAACACAGAAGTGCATGTAAATTTTTTTTCTGCTGAAATATTTCATTTACTTAAGCCAGGGATTCCAAAACAATTTTTGCACTGATTGATGCACTTTAAAATACATAAAAATATTTTGATGCACTTTGTAAAATATAAAAAAATATATATATAAAATAGGAAATTATATATATCATACATTAAATGTAAATACTATAAAGTACAGAAAATTATCAATAAATGAAGCAGAAATATCAAGACTACATCTCAAATTTCAGTTTGCTTCTTTTGCATTTTAAAAATGTAATTTTATTATTTTTATGGCAGACCTATCTTTATTTCCCAGCATACCAACCTGTGGTTGTGCATCATTTTCAAACCACTGGTTCAAGCAGTAAGTTCTCTAAACAAAATCTGTTAAAATGGAATAACCTTTCCTAGGAGGTTGGAATTGTTCTTTACTTAGACTTCAAATATGCCTAGATTTAAAAATTAACCCAGAACACTTGTTTTGAACTAGTTTACATGAACTAGATCAACACCGACAATATATACTCCCTGCAAGATTATGCAAAATAATTTCTTTGAAGAAATATCTTTCATTGACATCAATGCTGACAGCAATGATGCAGATAGCATCAATGCAACAACATGACTCCTGTCTTTCTCTGAGAGTATCTCTCTCTCTCTCTCTCAGTGTCTTAGCAAGGCCATAGCCTTGTGATGATGATAATGATGATGATGATGATGATATTGATGTGTGTGTGTGTGTGTGTGTGTGTTGTCAATTACAAATGAGCTGTTTATTTTTCATGACTCAAACTTTCACAACTACTGCAATCATCATGTCAACCATTTTCTTTTTTGGTATTTCAGTTAGATGTATTATAAATTGCATAAAAGATCAACCTGAAATACTGAATTATCATAATAAATTCAGTGATGTGAAACTATAGTTACAAGAAAAACACTGCAGGCTAAATAAACAATATATTCTAGACAATATATTTTGCAAATATCCCACTCTTTCATTAATAAAAGCAACTGCAACCTTTGAATATTTATTTTGCATCAGAAAATGCAATTGCTACTTCTAAGTTTCACCTAGTAGCTCTTCTGGCAGTTAGAGGAGCAGCATGGCAAAAATGAAAAAAATTGTGTGTGCGTGTGCATGTATGCAGATGTGTGTGTGTGTGTGTACAGACATACACACACTACATTTTGTATTGAGTTCTATATTTGAAAATGCATAATCATTGCTTAACATATACATCTGTTAAACACTCATAACATTACAATATGTATATATATGTATTGGCTTTCGTGCTGGTGGCACATAAATAGCACCATTTGAGCGTGACCGATACCAACGTCGCCTTCCTGGCACTTGTGCTAGTGGCACGTGAAAAGACATTCGAGCGAGTTCGTTGCCAGTACCACTGGTCTGGCTCTTGTGCAGGTGACACGTAAAATACACCATTTTGAGCGTGGCCGTTGCCAGTACCTCCTGACTGGCCTTTGTGCTGGTGGCACGTAAAAGTACTCACTACACTCTCAGAGTGGTTGGCGTTAGGAAGGGCATCCAGCTGTAGAAACTCTGCCAAATCAGATTGGAGCCTGGTGTAGACATCTGGTCCACCAGTCTTCAGTCAAATCGTCCAACGCATGCTAGCATGGAAAGCGGACGTTAAACGACGACGACGATGATGATGATGATGATGATGATGATGATGATGATGTATGTCAATCTGATGGGGTTGCCTGATCAGCAAGGGAAAGCAGCAAAATATCCCTTCACAAACAACACCCATTTTTCCTTTTTTTTTTACTGAGTAGATTCACACAGGATAATGAAGAGTTGAATGCATTGTGACGGAAAAGAGAAAAGATGGATTGGTCTTGTCAACTGTTTCACTTTTGATCAATGATCTGCTCAATCAGAGATTACCTCATCTTAATCATAAACAATGACAATGATGACAACAGCAGCAACAACACCACTAACATTGTATATATATATATATATATATATATATATATATCGACTGAGTATATTGTTGATAGATATTTCAAAATTGACATATCCTTATTATTTCTTTATTGTCTAATGCAAAAGAGGAATAATTCATAAATTACACTGATGAAGACAATGTCTAACATGCCAAAAAAAAAAAAAAAAGAATTAATGACAAAGATGCTAATTATAAAGACTAATAATAAATAGTCAGAAAAAATATTCATATGTTTATATATTTCTTTCTTCTTCCCATGATAACACTTTAATAATTAAGTCTTTGAACAAGATTTAATAAATTCATTGGTATATCTATATACTGGTTATAAAAATGATAATGTATTTAACGCTATTATACCTGGTACACACACAGAGGTATATATACATATATATATATGTGTGTGTGTGCCTGTGTGTATAAATATATATATATATATAAAACACACACATGGACATATATATATACAGATATTTAACTTGCATAGATACATCGTGTGCAGAGAGAGAGAGAGAGAGAGAGAGGTATTACACATACTAACACCATACACATAGATATGCGTATACATACATGCATGAATTGAAGGGACATTTATAACAGTGTTTTATTGTAGGATGCCCTTCTTAATGCCAACTCTTTTTAGTCAACTTTTATGTCATGCAAAGGGTATGGTGTGCCTAGTCTAGAAAAAGAGATACAAACAAGTATGTGTGCATCTGATTTATACATATTAATAAACACACACTTATGATATATTTTCATGTCATAGAAGTGTATCAAAGACAGGTTCTCCATTAATTACACACTAACGAGATTAACAATGGGCAATATAAAAATCAATTACCACAATATTGAAATTTTGTACATAATTAGACATTCAGATGAAAATGAGTATCATTTATGGAGCATAGCGATCTGGTTAATAGTTGTTACTTGACGACCATTAAATACATACATATCAATATATATATACATATATATACATACACGTACACACAAACACACATTCATATGCATAAATACTGACATATACATAGCTACATTATATATATATATATATATATATATATATATATATATATATAAAAATGTGTGTGTGTATGTATGTATGTATATATACACACACCTATCTATCTCATTCTCTGTCTCGCTGCCGTTCATCACCCCCTCTCAGCCACTTTTTCTACCACTACTCTCTCCTCAGTTTTCTACCACTGCAGCACTGCTCACTCTCAAGCCTACATCCACGACCCCCCACACACATCTCTTTCTTGTAATGACTCACTCTGGATCCTCATTACCTTCACCTATTTTCCCTCTGTGCCCCCTTATGCGCATTACCCCTCTTTATAGTGTAGCTAGCTCAACCCTCCACAACCAATCTCATCAACATTACTAATCTGTCCCTCACCTTCTCATTGACCACTGATGCTGCCCTTACTTTGTCCTTTCCATATATCATACTCTCTTCACTACCACCTCTCAGAATGATAAATTTGTACATCTCTTCATATTTTACCAACCCTCATCAACTTGCCAAAAATCATCAGAAATACATTATTTTCTCTCTCATTCATAGGGGTCTCTTCATGTGCAAGTTGCAAGGTGACCTTACAAGTGTTGGTGCAATGTACAATGCAATCCAGTGCACTCAGTAAAGTGGCTCGTGTCGGAAGGGTCAGGTCATCAACCTGTAAAAACCATGCCTAAAACAGAAACTGTCGTCAAATCCGGTCAGACTGTCTAACCCATGCCAGCATGGAGAGATGACTCTAAATGATTAAGATTATGGTATATATATAAGAATGGATGTGTGGTTCCCAACTGTGGTTTCAGGTGCAGTTCCATATTTGCTTGTGTGTGTGTACGAGAAAGAGAGTGTGTGAGAGAGAGAGAGAGAGAGAGAGAGAGAGAGAGAGAGAGAGAGAGAGAGAG
>NC_068990.1:81487041-81497041 GCF_001194135.2 Octopus bimaculoides | reverse complement strand
AAGAAGGGCATCCAGCTAAAGGGACCATGCTAAAGAAGACACTGGAGCATGATGCAATTCTTGGACCCAGTGGATCCTTATCAAATCATCCAACCTATATGCCAGCATGGAAATATATGTTAAATGAGGATGATGATGTATGTATATGAATACAATAATGGAAAAGAAGGTGTTAGAATGAATAAGTTATATGCACACATACGCATGCACACATATATGTGTGTGCGTGTAATAAGATATATATACTCACATAACATACACATCAAATAAGTTTTGATAATTTCCTTATTTTTCTACCTTTGTTGTAGAAATAATATTTATTGAATTTAAAATATTCCTGTTTAGATCCAGTTAAAGTTTATTATTTATTGCAATTATGAAAAAAAAAAATTTTCTTGTATATTATTGTTCTTCCTTTCTTTTTGCCATCAACTCTTTTTGGTTTATACATCAATTGTATGTACACAGATTAACACATTCATGCTCACACATATGTACATATGCATATAAATACAGATTTACATAAATTTTTATTTCTATGCACAATTTTATGCACATGCATATGTGCACATACATAAAAAATAATACATACATCTATGATACATATAAATATAAATATATTCATGTATGTACATAATCATGTTCATCTTTGAGGTTCTGGAAATAAACCTATAAATATATATATATGTATAATGAAGTTAACGCGTTTCAATTATATTTAAATGCTGTATCAATTCATAAGTTTTTAATAGTTCAAAGTAGGTAGTAAGTGATAATTAGATAGTAGTTTATACAACTAAAAAAAAAAAAAAGAAGTCAGGTTTGATGCCTATTGCTAATCTTCATTTCAACTGGCAGGTCATTATAAAAAATCCATGTAATGCCATGAACAGCTTTTAATGAGGGGTTATGTAACCTGATATGTCAGATCTTAGACACAAGATATACATCCTTGTAAGTGGATTTGATATACAGAAATTGAAAGAAGCCGAACACACACACATATGAATGTATGTGTGTGTGTGAGTGAGTGTATATTTGTGTCTCCTCTTGACATTGCATGATTGGTGTAATTGAATGTAATTCATTTCCAATACTCTGCGAAAATATGTCTAGTTATAAGGAAATATTACCTTGCTAGGAAATAGATAGGGGTTGGTGACAGGAAGAGCATCTGGCTATAAAAAATCTGCTTTAAAAATATTCTGTCCAATTACCCATAAAGCATAAAATTGTGGATGTAAAAGAACAATGAGACTAATGATATTATCATTAGAAATATGCATTGATATAAGTATTTTAGACATTAAGTGTGTGTTTGTGTATTATTGTCACCTCTAATTAATGGCACCTGAGGCATGACCATCCCATTTAATTTTTCCAGGACATAACTGTACTCTAGATCATATTATTGAATGAGTTTTTTTGTTTTTTCCTTAAGGTAATAAATAGTGTGGTTTGAGGGAGATTTGGCTGCTATCTTTATAAAGTTGAACAACCATAGAGAAGACCCTTTATTGGTTTGTTTGTCCATTCTCTGAATTCTCGAGGGTTTTTTTTAACTATCATGGGCAAAGTCATGCTGGAACACATATTTGGAGAAAATATTCTGAAGTCTTATTTCTAATTTACATCTTTATTAAATATATTTAGTAACATCTCTTTTAATGTATCTTTCTTTTAGTTGTTTTTTTCTTTACATATGACAATCTGTAGAGAAGGTTTGGATTTAATGAAGTATAAAAGGAGGCAGAAAGCAATTGTCCATTTACTGTTCTTATATAACCAGTGCCAAAAACTGAATTGGCACTTCATTCTCAATTACATACACATATACTTACTTACACAAGCATATATATAAGAACACATATATGCACACACACACACACACACACACACACTTTTTTCATGCTCTTCAGGTGTGAAAAATGCATGAAAAATATGATTTATGTTAGGTAGTATAATATATTTTAAATTTAGAAATATTCCTAATTCTCTCTCTCTCTCTCTCTCTCTCTCTCTCTCTCTCTCTCTCTCTCCGTACATGCATACATATGTATATATATATGTACAAATATGTGTGTATATATATGTACAAATATGTGTGTATATATATATATATATATATATATATATATATATATATATATATATACACACATACATACATACATACAATAAAATGCAGAGGAGTGTGATGAGGAACCAGTTATTGAGCCCTAAACTCACTGGTAATATGTACACAAACACACACACACATCATCATCATCAAGCAGTGTTTAAGGAAATTATAACTCATTTCCAATTTCTATAATCCCATCACCACCACTCCCCGCTATCATCATCATCATCATCATCATCATCATCATCAATAGCATTATCATAACTATTATCTTCACCAATGTCCTCTCTCTCCTTCTCCTCTTCTTCATTATCATGTGATTATAAAAAAAAAAACAATAACAAAAATTTCTTTAAATCTTGACATTTTAATTGTCAGTATGATAAACTTTAAAACACTGTCTTGGTTTGTGTTTTTTTTTTAAATCTTTCAAACGTTTGAAAGACATAACAATAATTATAATTAATATCATTGATGTAAAGTGTATATTAATCTGGTAAAAATAAAATCCAAAAGATTATGGAACATTAAATAAAAACTGAATTAGACAAGGAAAAAATAAAGTATAATGTCTTAGAGCAAAACTTGGAGAAAAAAAATACTGAAAATTCTTCTTATTATTAATATAGCAATTTAATTCAAGAATTTTAAAGATTAGATAAATGGATGTGAATAAATTTATTCATTTATTATAATATATTTATATTGCTTCTGTATACACCTCCATTTATGTCTATTGTGATAATTCATAAACTAGCCTTTGTAAAAGAAACAATATTAAATGCTAAAATAGTTTAAATTAAGAAATAATTATTAAAAACTCTAAAGTTGATGTAAATGAACTTGAATGAGTGAACTTGTCTCAGAAACAATATAATATCTTTTTCCAAAGTGCCTCTTCTTCTCCCCCCCCCCTTTTTCTTTCTCTCCCCAAATATATATATATATATATATATATATATATATATATATATAAGAAAAAGGCCTTCACTTATAACAATGTAGTACCTGATACTACAGGAAGTAAAGTTAAAATCTATTTAGTTTCGTGTGTGTGTGTGTGAGTAAATCATATGGTAATCAAGTTATCAATAGGTAAGAGGCAGTAACCTCCAATTGGTGTCTTAATGAAATGACTGTAGTAGCAGTAACAGAACATCGAATAATGCATAACATGAGAAGATTTATACAAAATACTTCATATGATATCACTAACATTATCTATTGTGGAACACAAAATTAAAACAATCACCCAGTATATATATATATATATATATATATATATATATATGTATTCATATTCTTTATACACTGTAGAGCACCAGATTAAAAACCTTCCAGTATTTATATGTATCTCTACATATTATGCATTCAAAGCTGAAGTAGTTCTTTTTTCTTTTTTCAACTTTCATTGTTCCATAGGTTCAATAAATTAAGTACCTGTACAATAAATTTAGTACCTGTAGAATACAGATGTCAATATAAATGTTTATATCTCCTATTTTCCTCTTCCAAATGTGAGAGGTCTTGTAAAATTAACATGATCTGAGAAATATACTATATCATTATTATAATTATTATTATTATTATCATTATTATTATTCAAAGTCCGCTGAGTTCAACTTTGCCTATCATCTTTTCAGGGTCGATAAAATATGCACCAGTTATACACTGGGATCGATGTAATCAACTTAACCCCTTCCCCAAAATTGCTGCCCTTGTGGCAAAATTCGAAACCATTATCATTATTATTCAAATTCCGCCGAGGTCGACTTCCCCTTTCATCCTTGTGGGGTCAATAAAATCAGTACCAGTTGAATACTGGGGTGGACACAATCAACTCACCCCTTCCCCAAAATAGCTGCCCTTGTGGCAAAATTTGAAATCATTATTATTATTATTATTATTATTATTATTATTATTATTATTACTATTGTTGCTATTATTATAAAATTATAATTACTATTATTATAAATCATTATTCTTAATATTTGGCAGAATCTTTAAAGCATCAGACAAGATGCCTAGCAGAATTTAGTTATAGCCATTAATTTTTTTGAGTTCAAATCACACCAAGGTCAACTTTAGTAAAAAATTTCTATGTAGATCATACGACATAGTAACCAATTCCACTGTTCCCCACCTCCAAATTTCAGGCCCTGTGCCTCTGTCTCAGAAATAATTATTATGGAAATAGGAAATTGGCAGAATCATTAGACACATTGGAATAAATGCTTTGCAGTATTTGTTCCAGCCCTTTATGTTGTACCAACCCTGTCTTTAACCTTTCAGGGTTGAAACAATAAAGTACCATTTCAATACTGAGTTGATGTAATTGACTAGCACTCTCCCTTCAATTTGTAAGTCACGTGTCTGAATCAGAAATAGTTATTACCAGACAGAATAATGATAGATAGAAGAAAACTGCAAGGTGGCATAAATGATCTTGTGATATTCAGTATATCCTTTTATATTCTAAGTTCAAATTAAGGTGTAAGTCAGCTTAGCTTATCTCTTCAAGGGCCAATAATGTATGCACCAGTCAAGAATTGGAGTCAGTTAAATCCACTACAGCTGCTCTCAAAAGAAGGTGGTGAATTAACATAACTCAGTTACGGCTCTTTATGTTCTAACTTCAACTCACAGTGAAATCAACTTTGCCTTTCATCAAGCCAAGATTGATAAAATAAAGTTCACAGTGAAGTACTGGAGTTGATTTTATTGTTTAACACCCTCACCACAAACTTTTGGCCTTATGCCAGAATAATTATATTTATTATGGATGGTTTGAGAATACACCAAAATTTTTCCTTTGTTACATCAAAAATAAGGTAGTGGCCTGGCAGAGTCATTAAAATGTTAGACAGAATGCTTTGTGGTATATGTTCTGACACTGTGGGTTCTGAGTTCAAAGCCAGCCAAGGTCAACTTTGCCTTTTATTCTTATTTTTTATGAGGCGGGGTTGATAAAAAAAGTACCTATTCAGGGTGGTGGATTGACAGAATTGTTAGAGTATCAGAAAAGATGTCTTGCAGTATTTGTTCTGTCCGTGTGCATTCTGAGTTCAAACTCCACCCTATCAGGAGTTGCAGTGGATGGATAACAAAAGCAATTTTGAGAATCTAACAGAATAATAGTTTCCTTGCTCTAATGAGAAAATCAAGTCACCATACCAAAAATAATTAAAGTACCTCAAGGAAAATATGAATAAAAATGTTGTCGGTTAAAAAATGTGGCAAGGAATGCCCTAACAATATCCTTTAGTACTGTTATTTTCTGGAACATGCCTTTGTCTATCCTTATAGGTGTGGTGTCAATGACTTTCACAGCAATGGGAATATAGATGGATATAGACAGAGTATGGCTGAATATTTAAAAGTTCTCTTCACAACCAGAAGTTCATTCCCATTGAGTTGCATTTTGGGCAATTGTTATTTTCCATAGGTTGGATCGACCCATCTCTTACAGTTACACTAATTTCAAATGGTATTTATATTCTCCTCATAATTATTTGTGGTTGATTTTATATTCATACTTCCCATAATTGTAAGGTACATTAACATTTCACTTGTCAGTTGGATAAATCGTTTTGGAGATAAATATCCTTTTATGATCAAAAGAAACATACTTATAAACCAGCTGTACTTCAAAAGTTATATATGTCTGTGTGTGCGTGTATATATACATACACACACACATATACATACACACACACACACATATGACATACATTCACACGAGCTGGCAGAAACGTTAGCACACCGGGCGAAATGCTTAGCGGTATTTCGTTTGCCGCTACGTTCTGAGTTCAAATTCCGCCGAGGTCGACTTTACCTTTCATCCTTTCGGGGTCGATTAAATAAGTACCAGTTACGCACTGGGGTCGATTTAATCGACTTAATCCGTTTGTCTGTCCTTGTTTGTCCCCTCTGTGTGTAACCCCTTGTGGGTAGTAAAGAAATAGCATATATGTGTATATGTGTATAAAGGAAATAGTCTTCGGGTGAAATATCTCAATTTAAATTAACTTTAATCAGTGTTACTTTCATGGATTGTTAAACTTTTATGCACATACCAGAAATGTAATTTACTTTCAAAATATATTTGATTTAGAAGTCGTGTTAAAAAAAAAAAATGAAATAGAAATATAATTTGATATTTAGGAAATAACTTTTATTATTATTTTTATTGATGAGATTAATTTAAACTGCATCGAAATCAAGATGTAAATTGTATAATTGTAATCTGTTAGATAGATTTAATCCGATTTGTCATTTGCCAATAAACTAGGAAGAGATTTGCCAGCGCAACTTGTCATTCATATCATTAACACTGTGTTTGTGTGTGCGCTCTGCTGATCAAGTCACTCTCTATAGATATTACCACACACGCACGCGATCTTTCTCTCTCTCTCTCTCTCTCTCACACACACACACACACATATACGCACAAATACATGCATACACACATTCTTCCGTTCCCTCCCTCTTGCTTGTTACGCTTCTCTTTCTTTCTATCACACACGTACGCGCGCGCGCGCATTCACTTCCCTGTTTTTGTCTCTCTCTCTCTCATCTACAGTGGATAAAATTATGCATGTCCGTGTCAGTCTGTGCGTGTGTCTACGTGCGTGTGCATGTGTGTGTGTGTGCGAGTGCGCGCGTGCGTGCGTGCGTATTTGTGTGGATGAGCTAACCTGAATACATTATCGGCACAAACTAGCGAAAGAAGATGGTAACTTTCTCCCAATCTAAAGCAATATCATTCTGCTACCGAAACTGTTTTTAAAGACAATTCAGTTTTACAACAACAATGACCATAATAAAATAGTTAAGACATTCTGATTCATTCCAAGAAAATAAAAACATTCCAAAAGAGATAGACAAGAAGAGTCTATAAGATATTCCAGTTTCTCTTTCTCTCTCTCTCTCTCACACACACACACAAACATAAATTACAGTTATTATGTTAAATATTTTTAATGCCAATGTTCGGTAAAAGCTTGTTAATTACATAAAATAAAGTATCTTTAAAATTTATACTTATATATGCTTTTTTTATAAACAGCGGAACCTAAAACAACCCATTCACACGACACATACACACAGATAGGTAAATAGACAGACTGACAAACATACATACATACATATTCATATTCATATAAATACACACATGTATACACATATACTTGCACACACACACACACACACACACACATACATATAACTTGGAATTTCGTTTTAAAAAATATAACTTGTGGTTCTACATGATGTGTTTCGCAAATGATGCTAAAAATTCTAATTGGTCTGATGTAAGTCTTTTCTAAATACATTATTATATTTCATTGAAAAGGTACTTCCACAATATTGAGAAGAGAACTGGAGAGTTGATATATTCATATGTTAATAGATAAGATTAGCTAATAAGTTGTATCAGCTAATTAGGAACTAGAAACTGGTTATCAATGTAAGTAGGAGCACACTTTTTAAGAACTGAGATCAAGATAAGAGAACGTAGGTAAGATCACATAATAAGAATTGAGGATCAGTTCCTAAGTAGACAGGATCAAGCAGAGGTTGAAGGATCAGTGGATAAAAGTAAGGGAGGCTAGTTAATAAGGAACTGGTATCAGATAAATATGATACCAAGATCAATTTATATCAAATATTCATATAAACTTAACGCAGTTGAGTTCAACAAATTTTACTCCTCAATGACAACTGCCATGAAAATGGCCTTATTTTGTTACATACATATTCATAAATATATTATATATTATATATTATATATATATATATATATATATATATATATATATATATATATATATACATATATATATACTTACAAAAGAAAATTTAAAAGAAAACGTATTTTTCAGGAACAATGAAAAATAAACCCCCGTTTTAATTTACTTTCATCAAAGCAAAAGTAATTCTTCCGTGCCTAATCATCATTATAATAATTATTTTTATCATCATCATCATCATCATCATCATCATAATCAGTACCACTACCTTCGTTTTCCTCGTTGTTCGTCGCCCCCCCCCCCTTTCACCATCGTCATTATTATTGCAATTAATTATTTCTAATTATTATTCTTATTTAAAATTATCAATACTGCTACTGCTACTACTGCTATCACCACCACCACCACGACCATCACTATCAACACTGCTACTACCATTACTGCTACTATTACACCTACCACTACCACTACCACTACCACTTCCATTACCACTCCAAGTACCAATAAACCTACCACCACCACAATTATAACCAAACAACTACCACCGCCACTCCCAATAAAACCACTACATCTACCACTGCAACCACCACTGCTGATATCCGTCTACTGCTACCATCACCACTACCATTGATACAACTACTACCGCTACTGACAGCCTCCTTACAACCACTACCGTCAGATACCACATAAACAATAGCACCACAATGCAGTTATCAATTCTTTAAAGGTTATATGTATGTTTGTATGTATGTATGTATGTATGCATGTAGAGTTGAGTCTATACACACACACACACGTGTGTGTGTATGTGTGTGTGTGTGTGCGATAAAGTATATGGTGGTAGTCACATCCACATTTACATGCACACCCGCACACATCCGTGCACTTGCACAACAATACAGGAAACGAAAGGAAAGAAACTAGTCTTCAAGTTAATTAATAATGATAATGTTTGATAGTAATGATAATAATTACGACAGTGACGACAGATGATGATGATGATGATGTAAATGAGATGGTGTAGGTTCCAGTAAAGAACGGACCAAGTACATGACTGGTACTTCAATGATGAAATGAAAATTGATATATTTGTTGTTATAAGAAGGTGGAGGCGAAGTTGTGTATGTATATATGTTGCGCGCGCGCGTATGTGTGTGTACAGAGAAAAAAAAGGGGGGGGCGGTTGTGTGTGTTTGTTTATGTTGACAGCATTTAAGTTAATGTCTGACAACGATCAAATGTATTAATTTTAAGGGGGACGTTGTAATCGTTTGAACTCAGCCTAAGTATATTAGCCGATACCTGTCGTATGAGCCTTAGAGGGATTGGAAGCCAGATCGATTCTGACCGGTCGCAAATATCCTTCAGTGAGACACACTTTGAACATACACACACATACACACGTGTATGTGACAGAGAGAGAAAGAGAGAGAGAGAGAGAGAGAGAGAGAGAGAGAGAGAGAGAGAGAGAGAGAGAGAGAGAGAGAGTGTGTGTGTGTATGTGTCTGAAGTATATCTATTTTATATCTATATGATAGAAAGTAAATTGATGTTTACCTAATTAATATTATCTGACGACCAGCAATAATAATTCTCTGAGTTTATTTCTGTCCAGTGAGATATAATTTCATTTTCACCTTACACACACATTCAGCAGTATATATACATATACATACACATATATATATGCAGATATACATACTCATATATACACCAATACACCCATATACATAGCCCACTAATACACCTATAGATACAACCTACACAGCCAGAAACGGTTTATTTATTAATCAATGTATTTTTCTGTTTCGAGTTTCATATTTATTTTCATTCAATCTAACTGATAACGACAACTATTATTATTATTATTATTATTATTATTATTATTATTAACGAAATCAGCAGCAACAGCATCACTTTCACTTTACAAATATGTGGACACATGTATGTATGTATATGATTGTGTGTATATGCTTGTGTGAATGTATGTATATGTATTTATTTATGTGTGTATAACGACATTTCAAAGTGATTTCGTGTGGAAAACTAGAGACAGTAAAGGAAGAAAATTGTTGATGAAGAGTAGACAGGGAGGGGGAGGTAATAAGTATAATACATGCACACACAC
>NC_068990.1:81478372-81481572 GCF_001194135.2 Octopus bimaculoides | reverse complement strand
TACTTACCAAAATTCTTTTTTTTAAATTACAGACGAAAATGTAACAATGGTAATAATAATTTTAGGAACAGCACCAACAAGAACATCAAAAAAAATTACAAGAATATTAATAATATCAATAATAATGACAACAATACTAATCACAATCTTGCTCTTAAGCAAGGAAGAATAACAAAAATATCGAATAGTGAACTTGATAAATTATTTTCAATTTATTTTTACTTTCCTGAATGCATATATAAACAAAATCCATATCCTTTATTTTGCAATTTTTATGTATGTATGTGCATATTTTTATTGTTCTGTTTTGTAGCTTTTTTTACATTTTCATTTTTTTTTTTTTTCCATTCAATTTTTTTTTTTTTGAAAATCTGTTTTAAAAATATGAAAAAACATCAGAAAAGAAGGCATATGTTTCGCAATCTGATATAAGACTGCATTAACATAATAATGATTATTATTATTAATATTATTATTATTATTATTATTACTATTACTATTTTTACTATTATTATTATTACTATTTCTACTCTAGGCACAAAGCCTTGAAAATTTTGTGGGGGAGGGGGCTAGTCGATTACATCGACTCCAGTGCATAACTGGTACTTATTTCATCGACCCCGAAAGGATGAAAGCCAAAGTCAACCTCAGTGGATTTTGAACCGAGAATGGAGCAACAGGCGAAATACCGCTAAGCATTTTGCCCGGCATGCTAATGACTCTACCACCTTGCCGACTTAAATAATAATAATAATGATAATAATAATAATAATAACAATAATAATAATAATAATAATAATAATAATAATAATAATAATTCTTTCTTCTAAAGGCACAAGGTCTGAAATATTGTGGAAAGGGACTAGATGATTACATCGATCCCAGTGTTTCACTGGTACTTAATTTATTAACCCCCAAAAGGATGAAAGGCAAAGTCAACCTAAGCAGAAATTGAACTCGGAACCTAGCAACAGGCAAAATACTGTTAAGCATTTCATTCAGCGTGCTAATGACTCTACCAGCTTGCCGCCATAATAATAATAATAATAATGATAATAATAATGATAATAAAAATAATAATAATAATAATAATAATAATGATAATAATAATAATAATAATAATTGATTCTGGTTTTATTGGCCACAAGGGCTAATATAAATTAAAAACATGTAAGGACAAAGACAAGACAAAGTTTACAAAGGGTTTTGTCCGAAAAGAAAATGTTCGTGTAAACAGTGGGAAAAACAGAGAAAGATATAACAAATAAAACTCCCAATAGGGGAGGGCGTTTAAAAGGTTACACGTAGAAAAACCCATAAAAGCCACGGGAACCTGGTCAGAAAAAATAAGAAAAAGGTATAGAGCCCTTTCTCCTTTTATATTACCTTTTTTTTACAGGGGTATCCTCAGAATTGGTCCGTTCATACTGGCCATTCTGATAATAATAACAGTCCTTTCTACTAAAGCATTTCAGCTGAAATTTTGGAGGAAGGAACCAGACATCGATCCCAGTTCTCAACGAGTAATTTTATGTCACTGATCAGGAAAAAGGCATCTGAACCCAGAGTGAAAAAGATGGATGAAATGCTGTTAAGCATTTTCTTTGGTGTGCTAACAATTCTACCAGTTTGTTACCTTAATAATAATAATAATAATGATAATAATAATAATAAAAATGATGATAATAATAATAGTAATAATAATAAATAATTGTTTTGTCTTGGTATAAAAGGTGGGCTACAGCAAATATTCTGCTCAATATCACAGATTTGCTTGTCAGTTGCTTGATCTTAACCAGTTGAACATGTCCCTTGGTGGCTGACGATATGTGCATCTCTGATCACAAGCAGAAGTTGTGGGGGAAGCATCACAGCTATCTGTTGAAAGGAATAATCTGGGATTTGGATAATTCACCTCTGGAAACATCCTTAAACAACCCTTATTCAGGGACCTCTTGAGTGGGATGGGCTACTCGACATGAAAAAAAATTCTAACTGGGCCCCACCTGCAAGGTCATGTGCTGTTTATCTTGATGTGAGATCCCCATGTCGTGCACATATGGTTGTAATGCATGTGTCTGATGTACCCTTACCAGACGGGTAGTCATGATGGCTATAATGGGCTTCGTATATTTTACCCTAATGTCACTTTGTTAGCATGCACTGCTCTCTCACTCAATAATAATAATAATAATAATAATAATAATAATAATAATAATAATAATAATGGCTTCAAATTTTGGCATAGGGCTGGTAATTTAGAGGATGGGATAAGTCAATTACATCAATCCCAGTGTCCAACTTGTACTTATTTAACAGACCTCAAAGGGTTGAAAAAGCAAAGTTGACCATCATGGAATTTGAACTCAGAGCTTAAAGACAAATGAAACACTGATAAGCATTTTGTCCAGCGTGCTAATGGTCCTGCCAGCATGCCACCTTAATAATAATAATGATAATAATAATAATAATAATAATAATAATAATAATAATAATGGGGGAAGCATCATAGCCATGTGTTGAGAGGAATTCTTTGGGGTTTGAATAATTCACCTTTGGAAACATGGGTGTTTTGCTCAACATCCTGAAACAAACCTTATTCAGGGACCTTTTGAGCGGGATGGGCTACTCGACCTGAAGAAAATTCTAACTGGGCCCCCACCTACGATGTCATGCACTGTTATTCATGATATAAGATCACCATGTCGCGCACATATGGTTGTGATGCATGTGCCTGGTGTACCCTTATCAGACGGGTAGTCATGATGGGTATGCTGGGCTTCGTATATTTTACCCTAGTGTCACTTTGATGGCATGCACTGCTCTCTCACTCAATAATAATAATAATAATAATAATAATAATAATAATAATAATAATAATAATAACAACAACAACGGCAGCAATAATTCTGATAATAATAAAGATAGTTATAATTAATAATTACAATAGTAATCGTTTCTGAATTAGGCAAGAATTTTATACATACATACATACATGCATGCATGCATACATACATGCATACATACATGCATACACACACACACATATGTACATATATATATATGCCTATATATACATATATTTATTTATATCTCTACACATATATGTATAGATAAGCATATATGTGTGTATCTGTGTATCTATCTATCTATCTATATATATATATATATATATATATATATATATATATATATAGAGA
>NC_068990.1:81474657-81477190 GCF_001194135.2 Octopus bimaculoides | reverse complement strand
TATATATATATACATATATATACATATATATATATATATATATATATATGTTTATAATTAAATAAGTGTCATGTATATATATGTCTCTATATGTTTGTATATGTGTATATATACGCACATACAGATACATACATACACAGACACATATGTAGATGCTCATACCATATTTATGTATGTACGTGTGCGTGTCTATGTGCACGCATGCAATGCATGTATGTATATATGTATTTGTGTATATATATATATGTATTTGCGTATGTATGCATGTGTGTACGTGCATATGTATGTAACTGTCTATGTATATCGTTTTCTCTTCTTTCTATCGTATCGTTTCAAAAGTGAAAATAAATATTTGTTGTCAAGCTAATATTTTGACAAGAAAAACAAAAAACAAAAAAATCACAACATCGCCATAAGTAAAACAATTTAAATATAAGAGCATGGTCGATGATGATGATGATGAGGAGGAGGAAGATTAAGACGACGGTGGCGGCGGCGGTACGGCGTCGACTTCGATAACAAATATAGCGTATGTCCTGATAAAGTATATGTCCGCACGAAGCCAGTGACTTTTTTTAAAAGAAAGAACAAATAAATAAGCTTAGAAGTAAGTAAATAAATATTTTAAACGAATAAATTATATAAAAAGTTGTTGGTTTTTTTTTCTTTTAAATAATATAAACTGAAATTACTATTTTTTTAAAATCCACGCGTTTAGAGAGCTTTCCAATTTTCCTTGTTATATAAAAAGGTTGACTTATCCAGAAGCTTGTATTTGAGGTGGAGTCGATGCGTGAACACAACAGTCGCAGTAGTGGTTGTAGCTGCTGATTATGCTACGATACAGCATGTATGTGTATGTGTATGTGAGTTTAAGTGTGTACGTGTGCATGTGTGCATCTGTGTACCTGTGTGTGTGTATGTATGTATGTATGTATGTATGTATGTATGTATATATATATATGACTGCATGGTAGTGCGTCTTTTTATGTTGTTCTTTAAGTCTTGGGCCGTTTCGGTTACCAAAGGAAATCATCATCACTATCAATATTCAATGCAATGAGAGAGGGAGAGAGAGAGAGAATGAGACAGAGAGAGAGAGAGAGAGAGAGAGAGATGTGGTAGTGGAAGGAGGAGGAGAAGGAAATAGAGATAGTGGTGGTAGTGGTAGTGGTGGTGGCGGTCGCGGTAGCAATGGTGAGGAAACTGGCTTTCAGAGGAATGAAACTGAACGAACAAGAGCGAAAATAACGAAAAGGGAAAGAAAGACAGAAGTGGAACAAATAAATAAATAGATAAATGAATAAATAAATAAATGCAGGGGGGGGGGAGAAATTGATAGATAAATATATGTATAAATAACTAAATAAATAGAAATCCGCTGCGCGCGTGTGTGTGTCTGCGTATGCCTGTGACTAGCGCATGCGTGTGAATATGTGAATGTGTGCGAGAGGAAGTATGCGTTTGTGTGTGTATATATATAGGTGTGTGTGTGAGAGAGAGTATGTGTAAGAAAGGAAGAGAGAGAGAGAGAGAGAGTGAGAGAGAATGTATATGTATGAGGCTGAAAGAGAGAAGGCGTGTGTTTGTGTGTGTCTATATTCCTCCTGTTTTTTTTTTTTGCTGTGTAAATAATTGCCCCAAAGAGAAGCAGTAAATTAAAAAGTCTACAAAAAAAGAAAGAAAGAAAGAAAGAAAGCATAAATGTAAGAGATCCTTTTTTTTCCCCCCGTTCTTTATCATACTTCTCATTTTCTTTCCTTTCACTCAATTTTCCTTCTTGTTTTCTTTTTTTTTTTTCCTTTTAATCACATTGTAATCTGTAATTTGAAAACATTTCCTTGAATTCTTTTCGCTGTAACCAATTGATTTTTATTATTATTATTTAGTTGTTGCTGTTGTAGTTGCAATGTTGTTACTGTTTGTTAATGTTGTTGATTGTTTTTTGTTTTTGCTTTTTTTGCTTTTCTGCTTTTACCGTGTTCCTATCCGAAGCGTTCAAGAAATACCTGTTTTCTCTTTGGTAAGGCTCAAGTAAAGTAGAAAACTGTTGCGCTTTTCTTAAATACATACGTGCGTGCGTGTGTATGAGTGAGTGTATGTATATGTATGTATACGTATGTAAACATGTATGTTTGTATGTATTTATGTAGGTATGCATACATGCATGGATATGTATAATCGCTAGCTTTACCTTTATTTTCTGAATGCGTCAAAAAGGCGGTACCTGAAAAAAGTTTTGTGTGGGTGTGGCACCGAACCAATACAGCAGAGTTCTCTCTCTCTCTCTCTCTCTCTCTCTCTCTCTCTCTCTCTCTCTCTCTTCCCCTCACTCTCTTTCCCTTCCTCACTCGCCTTTTTTTTTCTTCCGTTCTTCCTTTCTTTCTTTCTTCCTTTCATTCTTAGTCAGTGAACGATGGTAACAGGGTGGGGCTGGGGTTTTCTAATTACCTTATAACAGGCAGGACAGGACGATTTGCATTTTTGTTTAAAGAAGATGCTGATGGTGGTGTAGATGATGTGAGGGATGCAG
>NC_068990.1:81473999-81474495 GCF_001194135.2 Octopus bimaculoides | reverse complement strand
GTGCTGGTGGTGGTAGTGGTGGTGGTGGTGGTTTAGGCCTGTTAGAAAAGCGTTCAGCTTTGCACATCGGTCCAGGATCCGAGACGCTGGGGGAAGGAATTGTGACTATCTTTAAGGGCTCCAACCCCACCGGAAAAAAGCAAAAAAAAAAAAAAGGTATTAGCAGATTTGAATCTTCAGAGGGATCCCTCACCATCCTGGTACCTAAAAGTAGTTTAATTCCACTAAGCCAAATTTCTCTTGGATTTCTGTTGGTGGTGGTTGCGTCGGGGTCGTAATGCTGACAGTGTTTGTATTCCCGGAGGTTGTGGCAGCGATCCTAGTGTTTGCGGTGGTTGTGGTAGCAGTAGTGGTAGCAGTGTTTGTGGAGGTTTGGTTGGTAGTGCTGGGGTAATTTGATATATCTCCTACCTACCTACATTTCTCAGAGGCGTTCAGCTTTATGATGACGACGACGACGATGATGATGATGATGATGATGATGATAGTGATGACG
>NC_068990.1:81473671-81473989 GCF_001194135.2 Octopus bimaculoides | reverse complement strand
ATGATGATGATGGTGGTGGTGGTGGTGGTGATGACGACGACGACGACGACACGTGTTGCGGCAGAGCGAAAGGGTTTATAGGGGGAATGTGTATCGTTGATTGATTTGATCCCTGTTGGTACATGATTGGTATCGATTTTATCGACTCTGAAGGACTTAAACGGTGGAATCCACTTCTGTGAGGAAAAAAAAATCACAACAGTGAATAATAACGGTTTCAAATCTTGGCACAAGGTCACGAATTTTTGTTTTATTTTGAGAGAAAGATATAAGTCGATTACATCGATCCCAGTTCTTGCCTGGTATATCATTTTATCG
>NC_068990.1:81467739-81470441 GCF_001194135.2 Octopus bimaculoides | reverse complement strand
TATATATATATATATATATATATATATACACATAATTACATCATGTTCTTTCAGGCTCATATTTCTGTAATTACATTTAATTTTATTCTTTTGTCTGTCTTTCTTTCTCATTACACCAATTTTCATCCCCTCTTTCTCCCACATTCTTTCTCTGTCTATAATTACAAATCAATCTCTAAATTCATTAAACTGCTCTTTCAATAATTCTTTAATTACATCATTCTAATGCCACCCCATTTTGTCTCTTTTGCACTTTCTTTCATTTTCTCTCTCTGTATTATATGAAACTTTATTATTGAGATGAAGCAGTGGAACGAAGTAGTACTAGTTTAAATACATTTACAGTATTCGGTTTCCTGCGAGTAGGTTTTGGGTTCAAATCCATTCTGAGGCTAACATCCGACTCCACACACACAGCTGTCTCGTTGCTCTTGCCTTTCCATGTGCTTTATCTAAAGAAAATCCCTCTCACCATTCCTCATCATACTTGGGAAACTCCTTCCAATCTCCAACCTTCTCCGTTTCTATAATTGCACATACATAACCGCTTACCCTCTCTTCTATCACCACCTATCTCTTAACCCCTCACTAGTTTTTCTCTCACCGAATTTCTCTTTCTTACTCCTGCGATATTTTGCGCATTCTGATGAATGACTAATGTCCGAAACGTTACTTCTCTTTCCCTTCCATTTAAAGATTAAACTAATACATTAACTGTCAAATCTGTCCCTCCGGTGTTGTAGTTTTCCGTCTTATTGCTCATTGCATTTACATTATATTTTAACGCTTGCACAAAGCTCATCCGCGTGTGTGTGTGTGTGTGTGTGTGTGTATGTGTGTGTGTGTGTATGTGTGTGTGTGTACGTGTGTATTCATATAATATATACATGTATGTATGCGTATGTATGTTCTGTCTTTGACTTTTATTTAAGTTCTTCGTAAGCCGGTCGCTAACGAAGTGACAAAGTTTTGGGAGCCAAGAAAGATCTCGGTATTTGTAAATTTATGGTTGAGTTAGTGTGTTGATTGAGCATCTATTCATCTAAAGAATCTTTGGAATGTCATACAAATTTTCTCTTTGACATTAATAGACCAAATTTGGAGAATCCGCGTTAATTTCTTTTGCTCCCTCTACGAAAACCTAGTATTGCTAGTTTCCTGTGGAAATTCGTTGGTACATAACCTAATGCACCTACGATGTATGTATGTATGCATTGGAGGCGCAATGGCCCAGTGGTTAGGGCAGCGGACTCGCGGTTTCGATTCCCAGAACGGGCGTTGTGAGTGTTTATTGAGCGAAAACACCTAAAGTTCCACGAGGCTCCGGCAGGGGATTGTGGCGAACCCTGCTGTACTCTTTCACCACAACTTTCTCTCACTCTTCATTCCTGTTTCTGTTGTGCCCGTAATTCAAAGGGTCAGCCTTGTCACACTATCACGCTGAATATCCCCGAGAACTACGTTAAGGGTACACGTGTCTGTGGAGTGCTCAGCCACTTGCACGTTAATTTCACGAGCAGGCTGTTCCGTTGATCGGATCGACTGGAACCCTCGACGTCGTAAGCGATGGAGTGCCAACACACAACACATGTATGCATGCATGCATGTATGTATGCATGTATATATTTCCATACACAGTATAGTATCCTCTTACTCTTTAAAATGGCTGACAACGTTCCTTTACCTATCTTTATCTTTGTCTCTCTGCCTTTTCTATGACTTTCTGCCACCGGCTCTGTCTCACTTTCTCACTGTATTTCTCTTTACTTTATGCAAGCTTCTTTCTTCTTCAATTCTAAATTTTCAATTTAATCATGGACGCTTTTTTTACTACGACCTCTTTATATTTTTTCTTCTCTCAACCTTTTTCTACATAACGTACACCTCTCTCGCATATCTCCCCATCTCTCTATATTTTTCATTTCACATCATTTTTTCTGCCATCTTGCTTTTTTTTACTCTCTAACTTACTCTTTCATCTTCTCTTTATCCCCTATGCGCTCTTGAACATCATGCCTCTATACATACACGTACGCGCATGTGCAGACATACGTACACCGGCTCTGTAAATAAAACGTACATATCTATATCTATATAGCTACATCTCAATCTTTCATTATCTCAATATGTTTGCATGCATGCATGTAAGTAAGTATGTATGTATGTGTGTATGTATGTATGTATGTATGTATGTATATATGTGTGTATCTGTGTATCTGTGTGCGAGTGTGTGCAAAACAAATACGCATGAAAATGTGATATATGCATGTGATCTTTATATACATTCATTTTGAATACCTGAAGCCATCCAACCAACTGTATCTACCAATTTAACAATGTATTTATTTATTTATATATTTACATATCTATCTTCTATCTATCTGCCAGTCAGTTTTTTTTTTGTCTGTCTTCGTCAATTTTCATATATATGAACTCACACATACATATACGCATATACATCTCACAATTTGTGTGTGTGTGTGTGTATTCGTGTGTGAATTTTCCTAGTTGTGGATATTCATCTTTAATTATTTACGAGATAAGGGCGTCATCTAGCTAAATTGAATGATACACAAAATACATGCATTTGTATGTATTTATGTATATTTATATACACATAAGTGTGCGCGCACACACGCACAGAGAGAGAGAGAGAGAGAGAGAGAGAGAGAGAGAGAGAGAGACACACACACACACACACA
>NC_068990.1:81466026-81467394 GCF_001194135.2 Octopus bimaculoides | reverse complement strand
GCGCACACACGCACAGAGAGAGAGAGAGAGAGAGAGAGAGAGAGAGAGAGAGAGAGACACACACACACACACACATCACGTATGAAACTCCATTTTGCAAACTAAGACATCGATACCCCAATACCTTTAAATAAGGACATACTACTCCGCAGTGAGCTTTGCGGTTTATTTTCCGCATTTTCTGTTTGCAAAACAATTCTGAATTATTTATTCTATTGATTATTCCTGCTGAAGTTTCGTTTATATTTACATATTCCTGTGTATAAAAACCATTTGTTCAGAACACTTTCCAATGTTTTACTTCTCGTGATAAACGATGCTGGTTACACAGAGTTGATAGAGACGGCCGACAGCTCGTATTTTAAAAATAGTTTGATATAAGTACTAACGACAAAATTATTATCATCTTCATCATCATCATCATCATCATCATCATCATTATTATTATTATTATTATTATTATTATTATTACTTCCGCCTTACCGAAGGTGGAGGTATTGTTTCAGTCGTGTTTGTTTGTTTGTTTGTCTGTCTGTGGGCAAGATATCTCAAAAACTGCAGGATGGATTCGAATGAAATTTTCAGCGGTGTTTGGCTTCGTGACTGGCACTAACTGATTAGATTCTGGGATCGATCTGGTAGCGGACAAGGATTCTGGATTATTTTTCCATTTTTTTTTTGTTTTTTTTTAACTTCATTTTTGAGAGCGGTTGAGTTCATTTTTAATATTCTCGTTTGTGAGATCTGTCGAGTTTATTTCAGATATTCTCATTTAAAAAATCATCTTTGGCTAATCGTTGTGGACGTTGGTGTTGCCATGGTGGACATTTTCGCTCTCCGAGTGTTCTTGGCGAAATGTTTAGCGGTATTTCGCTCGTCGCTACTTTCCGATTTCATATTCCACCGAGGTCGACTTTGCTTTTCATATTTTCAGAGTCAATAAATTAAGCAGCAGTGAAAAAGTGGGGCCGATATAATCGACTAGTCCCCTCCCCAAATTTTCAGGCTTTGTGCCTTTAGTAGAAAGGATTATTATTATTATTATTATTATTATTATTAATATTATTATTATTATTGTTCAGTAGTTTTATTTTTATAACGTGCTTTCACTTCACTACCGAGCGCAGCTCTGTGTGCCTTGGGTATGTGCTGTGGTTTGCTGTGGTGCTCTTATGTTTACTGTATTGAAAGTGTTTTGCGTAGAATGTGTGCAGTACCCAGTAGTGCAATTTTCTGTATGTTATATATATTTGTAAGTCCTGGTGTTTTTGTTATGTATTTGTCTGAATATTTTTTTTTATTATACCTAAGGCACCTACTATGATAGGAATTGTTTCTGTTTTTAGATTCCACATTCGAGTTACCTCT
>NC_068990.1:81464735-81465568 GCF_001194135.2 Octopus bimaculoides | reverse complement strand
TACATTCATATTTACAGATAAAAAGAAACGTACACATAAAATATGGCGGCGAGCTGGCAGAACCGTTAGCACACCGGGCGAAATGCTTAGCGGTATTTCGTCTGCCCGCTACGTTCTGAGTTCAAATTCCGCCGAGGTCGACTTTGCCTTTCATCCTTTCGGGGTCGATTAAATAAGTACCAGTTACGCACTGGGGTCGATATAATCGATTTAATCCGTTTGTCTGTCCTTGTTTGTCCCCTCTGTGTGTAGCCCCTTGTGGGTAGTAAAGAAATAACACATAAAATATGCACATATATGTATAAACGCAGGCACACACACACACATGAGCGCACGAATGCACGGACGCATAAAAAAACGCAAACACTCAAATATAGTAACAGTTAATTAATTTATATCAACCAAAAATGCCTCAAACTATGGGTTTTGTGACATTGCTTTACGATCGGGCAGACGACTAAAAAAAAGAAAAAAAAATAGACATATTTTACTCAAATATTATAACAGATTCTATAAAAATAGGCAGCAAAAAAAACATAGAATTATATACGCATCCACACATATACATACCTGAATGGAAAAGATAAAGAAAAATCATACTGTGGAGTACCGACACAACAGACATACAGACTAGTCTAAAATGGATAATGATTGTATAGAGATACCTATAATTTATATACATATATATAAATATATACACACATACACGAACACACATATGTATGCATGCATGTATGTATGTATTTATGTAGCTGTGTGTATGAAATATATATATATATATATATATATATATATATATATATTTAAGATATATATGTATATATATATATATA
>NC_068990.1:81463466-81464537 GCF_001194135.2 Octopus bimaculoides | reverse complement strand
ACACATATATATATATATATATATATATATATATATATAATACAAATAATATATGAGTATATACGTACATGTATGTACATACCTACATCTGCATGTATATATAGATGCATATCTGGGTACAGGACATAGCAAAAAAATGTGAACAAAATGATAAACGGAGTACACAAAACACACAGGCCACATAGAGAACATTTCTTTCATCAGCTGCCACCATTCTAAAACTAAACGTTTCGAAGAGTTAGGGCATACACACACATACATGTATATATGGGTACAGGACGTCACCAACGGTGTAAATAACATGAAATCCGTAAACAAAAGCGGGAAAAACGTAAACAACGAGAGAAAATACAGAACAGGACATGTTAACACAGACAAAGGACCTTTAATCAGTTGTCAGCTGTGTATCTACTCCTCATTCCAACGACAGTATGAGTCTTCAAAGACAGTTGCTCCCATAAATTCTAAAATAAAATTTAGGCTTTATGGAGGGTCAAAATTGGGAACAAAAACAGGCCAGTGGAGACATACAAGGAAACCGAACGAAAACAAACATGGAGGCTCGTTAGACCAGAACGGGAAGAAAATAGTGAACGCTGGGAGAAACATTTTTTTTGAAAATAGAAAAGATAGAAGAAAGGGAGAGAGAAAAACACGTATATATATATATATATATATATAGATAGATATATATATATACACACACACGCACGCACACACATATATGTATATACATACATATATATATATATATCATATCATATCATATATATGAATAATACTTAAGTATATATAAGTCTTTATGTATGTATATATATGTGTGTGTGTGTGTGTGTGTGTGTATTCTTGCCTGTATGTGTGTATAAATGTATGAGTGCGTTGTTTCTATACATGTATTGATTATCTTTAAACCCTTTCACTTCCACCAACGTACACATATAAAAATGATACACACACACACACACACACACACACACACACACACACACACACACATATGTATATACACTCACATATGTATATATTTACAAATACATACATACATACATACATACATTCATATATATATAT
>NC_068990.1:81462583-81463325 GCF_001194135.2 Octopus bimaculoides | reverse complement strand
GTGTGTATAAATGTATGAGTGCGTTGTTTCTATACATGTATTGATTATCTTTAAACCCTTTCACTTCCACCAACGTACACATATAAAAATGATACACACACACACACACACACACACACACACACACAGAGGCATTTATACATTCAAGCCTATATCCATGTATGCAGAGATACGCTTCTATTCGTGTGAATATCTATAATAAACTACGCTCGCCTAAAATAGAAATATTATCGAATGGAAGACATACGTGAGAATACCTCACCGCGGCATACCATTGTCTCCGAAGATACATGTTGATCAGTCTTCTCTCCTTGTTTACTATTTACGATATTCTAATGTGCACGCTTCTGATAAGGTGTTAAAGAATTACAAAAAATTACCAAAATCAAAAAAAAAACAAAAGAGCATAAAACCAAAGCAAAAAGAAATAAAATAAAACGAACGTAATAGTACAAAGTGCAGCGCATTGAGAAGAGAATACATTTGTGCTTCTGTATGTATGCGTGTGTGTGTGTACACATACACGTACTCACATACATAAACACTCACGCACACATACATACATACATACATATACGGTTTTAATCATGTCTTAGAGCAATTGCAATTATAAACGGGATAATAATCTTTATTGATCTCATTGTGTATATGTGTCTATGAACATGCACACGCACACATACATGTATGTATGCATGTATGTATATATATATATATACATACATACATACATATATATATATAT
>NC_068990.1:81462218-81462573 GCF_001194135.2 Octopus bimaculoides | reverse complement strand
TATATATATATATATATATATATATATACATATGTATACATACATATATACATATATATATACATATATATACACACATGTATATACATATATATGTATATGTATGTGTATATATGTATACACACACACACACACGCATATATATATCACAGAACCGTACACATACACGCTCATGAACACACACACGCATACATAAACACACACACACATATGTATGCATATAAGTATGGTAATGTACATGCATTTATATATAATTACATATATATATATATATACTTTCATATATATATATATACATACATACATACATACATACATATATATATATATATATATATATATATATATATATATA
>NC_068990.1:81452696-81461456 GCF_001194135.2 Octopus bimaculoides | reverse complement strand
TATATGTGTGTGTAATATATGTAAATATATATACATATGTAATATATGTATATACCGGTGGAGACGCGTGGCTTAGTGGTTAGGGTGTCAGCATCATGATCGTAAGATTGTGGTTTCGATTTCTGGACCGGGCGACGCGTTGTGTTCTTGAGCAAAACACTTCATTTCACGTTGCTCCAGTCCACTCAGCTGGCAAAAATGAGTAACACTGCAATGGACCGGCGTTCCGTCTAGCTGGGGAACACATACGCCACAAAAACCGGGAAACCGGGCCCATGAGCCTGGCTAGGCTTTTAAAAGGGGCGCTTTTATATTTATATATATGTATATACAAACACATGCATGTATGTACCCTATTTAATGAGGATGTATTATGAGAAAGCCATAAAACTAGAGAATTCGTCTTAAGAACGCCTCTCGGTTAGATTCATGTGGATATAAACACAGAGATATCGGTAGCAGACGAGAAACAGTGTAACAACGCTATCTATGATTTCGGTGTGTTTTTGCACTTCATAAGCAGTAAGCCTCAACTGACCACATGCATGGCTCCTACATGGAATTTTATCTAAATGCCTGGACATCGTCAGGTTTGGTTCATTCTTGACGTATGTCAAATATTCTTGATGCGTGTCATTAAAGCAAAAGACAAAAACAGTAAATGATATTTGAAATAAGTAGAAAAAATTTCCTAGATTTTAACTGCTATAAATCTGTTTTATAATGTAAGAGTTCTAGGAATTTTAAATTTCTTGTAATTCTGAAATCTGTGAGATGTTGCTTGGCGTTTTACACAAAGGCTTTCGGAAAAAAAACAAAAAAACTTCTATTAAAAAAAATAGCTCCCTTCTGAAAGAAAATATAAATAGACAGTGAAACACTTGAAAAGAATAGTTCCTTTGATGAAGCTGAAAATATAGGAGAAAGAAAAATAGCGAAGTTGAAATAGATGAGGAACTGAAAAAAAAAATTTAAGATGAAAGAATTTCGGTTTACTCATAAGGGACTGATTTATGTACGAGTCTTAAAAGATATGAGAGAAATTTTTATAAAATAACATTGTCAAAAATACTATGATGTTAATTAAACCTGCCAAGAGAAAAAAAGACCAGAGATTGAGTTGATACATACATCACAAAATATTTCTTCTCAAAGGGTTGTGTTTAGAGCTTAAAAGGAAATTTTTGTCTTTTTCTTCAGGAAATAAAAAAGAAGAAAACATAATGAAAAAAAATCATCTCAGAAAAATGTTGTTGACAAATAATACAGTTGGTTGATTAACTCTGAGTTATTACTGGTAACAATTTTTAATATTTAGAAGGGCAAAGGCGGCGAGCTGGCAGAAACGTTAGCACGCCGGACGAAACGCTTAGCGGCATTTCGTCTGTCTTTATGTTCTGAGTTCAAATTCCGCCGAGTTCAACTTTGCCTTTCATCCTTTCCGGGTCGATAAATTAAGCACCAGTTACGCACTGGGGTCGATGTAATCGACTTAATCCCTTTGTCTGTCCTTGTTTGTCCCCTCTAATGTTTAGCCCCTTGTGGACAATTAAGAAATAAGAAACGTACGCACACCGGGCGAAACGCTTAGGGTATTTCGTCTGTCTTTACGTTCTGAGTTCAAATTCCGCCGAATTCGACTCTGTCTTTCATCCATTCGGGGGTCGATAAATTAAGTACCAGTTGCGTACTGAGGTCAACTGGTACTTATTTCATCGACCCCGAAAGGATGAAAAGTAAAGTCGACCTTGGCGGCATTTGAACTCAGAACGTAAAAACAGACGAAATGCCGCTAAGCATATCACCCGGCGTGATAACGTTTCTGCCAGCTCGCGTCTGGTTAAGTTTCTGGGTGAAACATTGTACCCTCAGTTGTCTGAAGTAAGCACCCGGTCATACTGGAATGTTACGCAAGAAAAACATATGTTTTATCCAGGTATAAATATATGTTTCATCTAGTCAACGGGATGAAAATGGAGCTAAACACCAGCTGTTTAAAGCCCCTAGGTATTTAAGAAACTTTTACTTTTACAAGAATATATGTTAAGCACTTTCTCCCTACTATTTATCTTGATAATTCCTGCCACTGTTGTAGAAGTTTGAATAGTAAATTGCTGTTGTATCTCTTATTATTATTATTGTGTCAGTAGTAGTAGTTGTGTCTGCTGTTGACGTATCTGTTCTTTAAAACTTTTTATTGCACCTTATTTATGAAATAAGAATTATATGTCTATTTATGTTGTTTTCAGTTTAAATAATAGGCCTGTTATAAGACGAAATGGCCGAGTTGTTTGAGCATCGGTTAGACAGTCTTGTAGTATTCATTTCGATCCTCTGCTCTTTGGGTTCAACTAGGGCCGAAGTCAAACTATACCTTTCGTTCTTTCGGACATATATAAAGTATCTATACTGATGTGGACGTTTATTTATTTGAGACCTTGTGCTTCCAGTCGAAAGAATAATAATAATAATAATAATAATAATTATTATTATCATTATTATTTAGGCGGCGAGCTGGCAGAGTCATTAGCGTACTGGACAAAATGCTTAGCGGTATTTCACCCGTTGCTACGTTCTGAGTTCAAATTGCGTCGAGGTCGACTTTGCCCGTCATCCTTTCGGGGTCAATAAAATGAGTACCGGTTGAGCCTTAGAGGAATCATGGGTAGAGGGAGAGCTAGTTAGAAAGCTAGAAAAGGCGCTCTAACACTTTGTCTGTCTGGAAATCAAAGACCCAGAGGATCTTTGCCTTACCCTTTTCGTCCATTACCTTTTCCGGTGTATGTTGGTACCAAGCACCGGTAACATTATATCCATACTTACGGGCATAGTAGCCAGTGAAGGTTTTGGGCTATCTTGTCGTTTCTGCGTTTGTACACTTTCTGTGCACGACATTCACAAGCACTAACAATGTGAGTCACGTTTTCGACCCTCTTCTCGCACATCCTGCAGAGGTTCGTTGCACTTGTGAGGTATATATCTCTTTTTACTGAGTTGTATTATTATTATTATTATTATTAAGGCAACAAGCTGGCGGAATCGTTAGCGCGCCGAGCAAAATGCTTAGCGGCATTTCGTCCGTCCTTGCGCTTAGAGTTCAAATCCACCTCGGTCAACCTTTGCTTTCAGCCTTTCGGGGTCGAAAAAATATGTACCAATCAAGCACTGGGATCAATGTAATAGAATTACTTTTTTTCCCCCAAATTTCAGGCTTTGTGCTCATAATGGCTCACCGAGGACTACATTCCCTTTCATCCTTTTGGAGTCGATAAAATACACACCAGTTGACCACCAGAGTCGATACAAACGAGTAACCCACTCTCCCAAAATTTCAGGCCTTGTGCCAATCGTAGAAAGAACTATTATTATTATTACAATTTGGAATAAGTTTTCCGACTATCTGTAACTTTCTTCTTAATATCTTTTTTCT
Source organism: Octopus bimaculoides (assembly GCF_001194135.2). Taxonomy (NCBI): domain Eukaryota; kingdom Metazoa; phylum Mollusca; class Cephalopoda; order Octopoda; family Octopodidae; genus Octopus; species Octopus bimaculoides. The sequence continues at coordinate 81,458,026 of NC_068990.1, read as the reverse complement.
GTTTTTATTCTACTTTTCACTTAATTCTCAGCAAAATCCTTCTCTCTTTTTTTCTTCGTCTTCTTTGAAGATTTTATTCCCCAGGATTTGTTTCAATTTTCTTTTCTGGTGTCTTCATATCTTTCGCTTCTTGCTGCAATCATTTTTTTTTCTTCCCCTATTTGAATACTTATTTATTGATTTTTGTGCCGTTTTTGTACATTATTTCTCTTCTGGGCGATATTGTTAATTCATGTATTCTAGCAATGTTTTGTCTCCTTAGATACATTTTCTTTTGTAATTTACCATCCAAAAGAAATTAGTTTTTGCTTGAAGCTTTCTTTTATTATGAGTAAGTTTGCTACATGGTCTGCAATATATAAAAGACATGTGAGTGTGTTTAATTGTTAGTTGAGACGACGTATATGTAGGGCGTTTGGAATGAGAAATAATAATAATGATGACAACGATGATAATAATCCTTTCTTTTATAGACACAAAGACTAAAATTGTGTGGAAGGGGTCTTGTTGATTACATTAACCCCAATGTTCAACTGCTATTTATTTCGTTTCAAGTTCTGAGTTCGAATCCCTCCGAAAATGATTTTGTCTCTTATCCGTACAAAGTCAAGAAAAAAAAGCACCAGTTTGATACCGAAGTAAATGGCATCAAGAAATCTCCTTCCCTCAAATTTGATGGCTTTGTGCCTAAATTATAATTATTCTGATCATTTATTTATTTGTAACTATATCTCATACTTGTTACACCTTCTGGCTCTTCTCCACGTACAACAAGCGTATAACTGCGTTCTTTTTTTATATCATATTTATCAGCTTTCTTAGAAATATAGAGTTGTACTTATCGTATGTTTTTGTTTAATTTTTAAAACTATTTATCTTACACCCATGCCATTTTCTGCTCTCTATTTATGTAAATCTACTGTAGCTGTCTTCTAGTACATTTCTTAGTGAAGTAATCTTTTCCTACTTTCTGCCTGTGATAAATATAGGAAGCCTTCACCTGGTCTCTTGATCTGTTAGAAATAACAACCAACTATATTTCAGATCACACCATACATCATACATATATATAAATAGAAAAAGAGAATAAAATGGAAGAAACACTGAGAAAGGTAGTTACACTAAATATAGAATATCCAAATAAAATAGAGTGAGGACCACAATCCGAGTATCAATTTGATCTTGAGCCTGTCCAGTCATAAATGACTGAGGCTCAGGCAGCAGTTGTTGGCACTCCGTCGCTTACGACGTCGAGGGTTCCAGTTGATCCGATCAACGGAACAGCCTGCTCGTGAAATTAAAGTGCAAGTGGCTGAGCACTCCACAGACACATGTACCCTTAACGTAGTTCTCGGGGATATCCAGCGTGACACAGTGTGACAAGGCTGACCCTTTGAATTACAGGTACAACAGAAACAGGAAGTAAGAGTGAGAGAAAGTTGTGGTGAAAGAGTACAGCAGGGTTCGCCACAATCCCCTGCCGGAGCCTCGTGGAGCTTTAGGTGTTTTCGCTCAATAAACACTCACAACGCCCGTTCTGGGAATCGAAACCGCGATCCTATGACCGCGAGTCCGCTGCCCTAACCAATGGGCCATTGTGCTTCCACACAGGCAGCAGTAATAACAGCAGTAACTACAACAACAACAAACAAACTAACAAATGTTTGATAATGTTTGCCTTTTGGACGCTATTATTACTTTCCTTTTCGTCAGACCGTTCATCTTACCTATTTATTTCATTTACAAGTGGTATGACTAATGCATTCCTGTTAATTAATCACTTTATTCTTAAATTTTTGCTCCTATTCTTACACTGCTGCTTAAACCTCCCGATATGATATATAGTAAAACGGTAGGAGATTTGGTTGCTTTTTCTACCAAGTTGAGCAACGACCACGCAGAAGTTCCCTGCCTGTCAATGTTATAATCTAATGCGTTGATAGTAACTCTTGTCCGTTTTCTCTCTTTTACTTTAGAATGTTGTTAAACCATTCCTACATATTCGTATGATTAGAATTTTAAACGGTCAGATAAACCGTTTTGAAAATAAGATGACAATATAGATAGCACCATAGATAATACAGATAACAATATTGATCACAATGAAGATGTCATAGATAAGGAAAAAAATTATGGTAATTAGCGAAATGTCATTATAGTTTATCTAATCGCATATTAGATAGAAAAAAATATAGAAATCAATAGACTGGTTGTAATCTGCGCCAGCAGATATCGTATTTATTGGTATAACAGTAAAATTAAGTGAGTGATACTTACTCGCCTATCTTCCCTGAAGCATAAATGTTGTCCGAAACGTCGAAAACTTCCCGACACAATGATATACAACAATTTTACTTTCATATAAATATCGTGCATTGAAAAGTAATTTTTCTTCAGATTTATCTTTATATATTTTTCTCCACCTAATTTCATACGGTTATTCCTACCAAAATTTTCACCACTATTTATAACATGTCCACCTGGTTATTGTGGTTGTTGTTGCTGTTTGGAGTTACAACAGCCCTGATCAAGCAAGAATTCCATTTATTTATTTAAACGTTTATTTATTAAAGGAAGGAGCAATGTATGATACTTTACTTTTTCAGGCCTTCATGATTGGTAAGAAAAAAAAGAGGAAATTATCCTGAAAGCGAAGATCTAGCTTAAATGCTTGCAACAGAGTGGACTCCACTAAAAATACTCAAGGACCCGGCGGAAGTGTTAAACTGGATAACAGATTATGTATAAGAATAAATCTTGACCAAGGCGTAATGTATCTCAGATTACATAATCAACTGTGCATTTTTTTAAAGACGACAAAATGCAGTTCAGTAGTTCTTAAACCGAGGGAAATCTTTTTCGACCTAATCTTCATCAACCTTTTAAAGTTCCAATGGAAAATAAGATTTGAGAGAGAAATGCTGCTCCCCTCCCAGTAAATTTGTTTAAAAGGTGGTTGAATGTGGTGTGGATCGACCGAACGAGTAAGCTGGTGCCTGTATAATGGAGAGAAAAGATGGAAGAAGGTGTCTTCCGGTAGCTCCTTCGATGATCGCGGCTAAGTTAGGATTTTAATGGTTCTTTTGGTTAACTCTCGATGGTACTATACTCTATTTGGGCATTTTGTTTTTTTAATTTTCTTGTTAATTGTTATTTTGTTTTTTATTACATCTACGTGTATATGTAAACCCTCACTACTTTGTATTAACCTAAATTTTTATGCGGCCTTTGTGGCCATTAGAGAAGGGATTACTGGTGGCAAAACATATGTAGAACCGTTTTGCTTGTTCTTGTATCACCCAAGAATATTTTATCGAAGGTAATATAGGAGAAAATAACTAACTGGCTGTTTGCATGGAATGCCTCTCAGAATTTGTTTCCATTCTCTGCAGTCTGAGTTCAAATCCCGCTGCAGTCAAATTTGCTTTACACCCTTTCAGGGTTGACGATGAAGTACCAGACCACAGCAGTGCATTGTCAGAACTATTTGAAAGTCGGGTAAGATACCTATCAGTGTCTATTTCAGTTTTGTGTTCTGAGAGCAACGCCTGAGACAACAGTGGTGCTCAGGTGTGTTAATTCAAATCGGCGGCCTTACTTCCACGATTAAATATCAGTGGTGTGCAGAGAGAAACTTCTCTGTATAAACAGCTGCAGCTAGTCTTCCTCAGAATATAGTACCCAGACCTGCACATACGTGTGCAGATACACGCACGGTCAGCATTGACCTGACGTAGGCGTATATAGTTTCGGGTATACTGATACAGTAGATGTCCTGCTTCAGAAAACTTGATGCAGTCTACATTTGACAGACACGAATATATATATGGGTAAAAAATATATAAGTGTGTAGTGTTACGTAAATAATATTTTCAGAAGTCAGTTCATATATATATATATATATATATATATATAAACTGTAATTTTTTGTATAATTATGTATTGTTAATATAACAATACATAAAGACGGGCTAGAGTTGAAGTGCTCAGCATGAGCTAGAATTCATCTTATAGTAAAAATGGATGCATAAGGGTGGAAAATCAGAGGAATAATACCATATGTCCAACGCAAGATACAAAATGAAGTGTATTTAGTGGTAATAGCTTGTGCCTATTGGCATGTTTTTGCATTTCCTGCAAGAGCGAATTGTTCATGTTGTTCCTCCAGCTGAGAGGTAGTTTTTTTTTTATATAAAGGAAATTCAGTACAAAAAGTATTTAAGCATGTAAAAGCATGCCATTATGATTGTTTATCACATTCGGCTTACGTGACGTCATTACGTCTGTCTTGTGCTAATGCTTTAGATTCAGACTTCATTTGCTCAAAATTTAATCCAGTTTTTTTCTTTTTTCTTTTTTTTTCGTTGTGAGAAATTTATAGCTGCTAATAGAATCAATTTCTTACATTTGTGCATGTAAGGACATACATGACGAAGGACAAGATGCAACGTTTGCCCCCGTAAAACTTCTTCATGGCGCTTAATAGTCACCAACCACCTTCTCTACTAGGGATATGCAGTCGGTTGGTGTCAGGCATATTATGCAGTACGTGGTGTTATTTTTATTACGTTTCTCGAATTACACTTGGAATCTAGGTTTGCTATGTTACAGTCCAATACCAAAGAACCATATGTTGTGGCTGACACTATAAATGTGTTAATGTCACTGACAGTACTCTTCTTCTTCTTCTTCTTCTTCTTCTTCTTCTTCTTCTTCTTCTTCTTCTTCTTCTTCTTCTTCTTCTTCTTCTTCTTCTTCTTCTTCTTCTTCTTCTTCTTCTTCTTCTCATTATTATTATTATCACCATTATTATTATTATTATCATTATTATTATTATTATTATTATTATTATTATTATTATTATCATCATCATCATCATCATCATCATCATCATCATCATCATCATCATCATTATTATTATAATTATTATTACTGCCATTGCAGTAGAATTGTTGTAATTCGCTAAGCTTGTCATTGCATGTCAGCTTCAATTAACAAACTATCATTATAGAAAGTAGTAAAACCGAAGAAGGAAAAAGAATAAAAGAGAGAGACTCAACTACGACAACGAAAGCAACAGCAGCAATAGACAACTTCACAGTCATCAGCCATGTTGGTTTAGACTAAATGAAACTTTACTCTGTTCGCTAATAACAATTAATGTAGATTGTTATTGCTTCAAAAATAGAAGTAATACTAACAAAATAAGATGAAATAATCCTAGGCTGTAGGTGAATGTACCGATCTATCTATCTATCTATCTATCTATCTATCTATCTATCTATCTATCTATCTATCTATCTATCTATCTATCTATCTATCTATATATA
>NC_068990.1:81448009-81451521 GCF_001194135.2 Octopus bimaculoides | reverse complement strand
TATATATATATATATATATATATATATATATATGTATGTATGTATGTATATACATACATATATATGTATATTTATGTATATGTATATATGTTATAAAATATATATTTATATATGTGTGTAGATATGAAGACAAATCAATTGAATATCTCTGTCTTCTACATATAATTGACGATGTTTGTATTTAGTGAAAAAAAATTCGATCATTATTATTTTATGATCGTATATTAGAATTTAGAATTGTTAAAAATAGGCAATATCTGGAATTTAGTTATATGATAGATTGACATATGTTACAGGTTAGTGCCATTTCAGAGGAAGTTACTGCAACGTAACATTTTGGCAGCCATATTAACGGAAGTCAAAGTAGACCGAAGCGTAATAATTTTATAATGTATTAATGTATTTCAGCAAGCCAATGACCGTTGTACAACTCTGTGAACACTGAAATTATTCATTTAGAATGAAATTTCTCATCAGTATTATGAAAGTTTAACTGGAAAAGCAGCAGCGTTACTGGAATAAATTATTCTGTCGGGCTTGTAATCAATTTCCTTTAGAAACGTTTCTACTGATGTTTGAAGTCATAATCTTGACGTTGAGTTCGTTAATTCAGTTATATTCGATAAAAAAACATTTGGAAATTTATTCACAGACAGCTCTAAGTGCAAATCTCTAAAAAGCACATATTTTTATAGCATTACCTTGTTGGTTACAAAATTACTGAGAATAATCTTTAAAAATTGTTTGAAAATACAAGATGAGAAATTTTAGGAGGGTTTAGGCATATCTGAAAGGTGATCACGTTCTCGCGAAATCTGTTATTACAGGAATATTAATTAATCAAATCAAACAGTTGTTGCTTTATCACGGCTATTGTTCAAGGCGGCGAGCTGGCAGAACCGTTAGCACGCCGGATAAAATGCTTAACGGCATTTCTTCTGGTTTTACGTTCTGAGTTCGCATTCTACCGATGTCGACTTTGACTTTCATCCTTTCTATGTCAATAAAATAAGTACCAGTTGAACACTGAGTCGATGTAATCGACTGGCTTCCCCCTCCAAGATCGTTTCTTTTTCAGGAAAGGTAATGACCTCAGTGTTTTGGGATGCAAAGGCATTGAGTGTGTTTATTGACTCTTCAAAAGGGCCACATCCTCAATGGAAAATACTATACTAACTTGCTGAGACAGTTACGAAAGCCTATGAAGACAAAACGCCCAGAAAAACTGACGAAAGGGGCCTCATTTCATAGGAGCAATGCTCCAGCACATAAGCCTTTGGTTTCAATAGCTGCTGTGTGCGATTGTGGCCTTGAACTGGTTCATCAGCTTCGCAATTCTCCTCATTTGGCCTCATCTGACTATCATCTGTTCCTCAACTTGAAAAAAACAAAACACTTGACTGGGAACCAGTATTGTGTATAAATTCTTCATGCTGTCATACCTCAAGATGTGTTCTCTTTCGGAGCATTTTACTCTTTTACTTGTTTCAGTCATTTGATTGTGGCCATGCTGGAGCACCGCCTTTAGTCGAACTAATGGACCCCAGGACTTACCTTTTGTAAGCCTAGTACTTATTCTATCGGTCTCTTTTGCCGAACCACTAAGTTACGGGGACGTAAACACACCAACATCGGTTGTCAAGCAATGATGGTGGGGAGACAAACACAGACACACAAATACATACATTCATACACACACACACACACACACACACACACACACACACACACACACACACACACACACACACACACACACACATCTATATATATATATAACGGGCTTCTTTCAGTTTCCGTCTACCAAATCCGCTGAAAAGGCTTTGGTCTGCACGAGGTTATAGTAGTAGACACTTACACAAGGTGCTACGCAGTGGGACTGAATCCGGAACCATGTGGTTGGGAAGCAGGCTTCTTACCACATAGCCACTCCATAGTTTTCTTTTTGCTTTTTTTAGGCGACGACTTTTATTCTGTGCAGTGATCAAGAATCCTTCAACCTCAACTTTGAGAACTGCGCTTTTCATCCAGTTCGCCATTTTGCTTTACATCTCCATCCTATTCAGTTTTGTCAAGTACTGGTCATGTTGCTTTTCTTAACGTCTTTTGCGCAGGGCATTCTGCAGCTCCATTTTTAACCGGAGTTTTGCCTTTTCTTTATTTCTGATATTGGTTCTCCTGTTTCCTCACTACCTCAGACTCCGTTTTTGTATTTTTAATTTTTTTTGTAGTAATTTTCATTAGTTTTCCATTATTAGATATTTTAAAGTAGTTTTTTTTTTTAGCTAATTATGTGTATACTTCTTTGTATTTATTGTAAATATAATCCTTTACACAATCAAATTTTGGGTAACGTATTCTTAATGCGTACCATTAATTTCAAATAGAGCTAAAAATCTTGTAGTATTAACAGGTTTCGCTATTTTCATACACAGTTACTCTATTATGCCTATGCAAACATTCGGGGTATTAGATATCCTGAAAGAATACGATCAATTGTATCATTAGATTTTTCTCTGCAGATGAAACATTTAGGTTCTCTTGAAATTTATAGGATTGCTTTCTTGCAATATTTGATATCAAAACACTGGTCTTAGCTTCAGTTATCAGCACTTTTTGTCTCTCTTTTGAAACTCATACTTGTCAACAATACGGTTTCATTGTCTATGTCTCATATTTCTTTTTCCGTTCCCAGGAAATAATTTTCTCCGCCCGATTTTTCCGGGAGTGCCTTTGTTGTTTTTGTTCGCGTTGTCTTACTTTTATTAAATTTCATTCTGTCAGGGCCGTTACTTCACTTTCGTCACTGAATTTTGCGATGTAAAACACTAATCTTTTTGCATCTCTTCAACTCTCTAGAGAAAGGGTTGTGCGGTTTAGTTTTGACTTGCATGTAAACTATATTTAAGTTCTCTGCCCTTTAGTCTTTCTGACTCATCCTTTTTATGCGTTTGCTTCTGAAGCATCTGCTTCAACTACGTCAACCTTGATTGAATGCAATATTATATTTTATCATGTATAAATGATTCCTGCTTTTGTTTTTAGGTTAAACTGAGCATTCGGACTCTTTTTTGTGGCGAGACTGCTCTGATTTTGTGCATCGATTAAAAATCCTTTAGCCTCCACTTTGAAACCTACGAGACCCCACGTAGTAAAAGTACTAGAGCTTTTCCTTTTCAACGGCAGATCGAGAAACTAATTTTTTGTAACTAAACACTTTCAAACTTCGGACACTAGTAGAATGTGTCATATAAAACATCTTTTACTCTTAGTGATGTTGAGAAAAGTTTCTATTTTCAAAGTTATTTCGTGTTAAAGTTGTCGCATTTCGGTAATTTCAACCAATCAATGACGTGTATTTAGTTGAATAAAATTACTGCCATTGTTTGTCAACAACAACTATCGTTTGTCACTGTTATTTATGACATCGTTCGTGCGTTTGCACTGGTTTTAGCTTTAGGGTTTTAGTGTTAGGGTTAGGGTTAGCGTTGGGGTCTTTCCGAAAATCGTAG
>NC_068990.1:81439927-81447999 GCF_001194135.2 Octopus bimaculoides | reverse complement strand
GTTTTAGTGTTAGGGTTAGGGTTAGCGTTGGGGTCTTTCCGAAAATCGTAGCTGAAAAACAGAAAAAAAAACAACTAAAAGCAGTAGAAATGCACGAACGATTATGGTGGTGCCATGAAGTAAACATGCTGTTTATTCATGCAAACGTAACTGAGATGAAATATATCATAAATAACAGTGACAAACGAAATATACACCGCCAGAAGTTGTTGTTGACAAACAACGGCAGTAATTTTATTCAGCTAAATACACGTCATTGATTGGTTGAAATTACCGAAATACGACAACTTTAACACGAAATAACTTTGAAAATAGAAACTTTTATCAGCAACATTAAGAGTAAAAGATGTTTTATATGACACATTCTACTAGTGTCCGAAGTTTGAAAGTGTTTAGTTACAAAAAATTAATTTCTCGCTCTGCCGTTGAAAGGGAAAAGATCCAAAGTACTGTGCAAATTTATGATATATGCTGTAGTATGTATTGATAAGCAATACCAAGAAGTTTACAAAGTTTTTGTTTCATGTTTGCTTTAACAGCTGCTAGCATTCAAATTTTATTTGTGATTGCTTAGACATTATCTCCAACCTCTTTCCCAGTAATGTTGTACGCATCATCATTATACATCGACGAAAAGACATTCCATTTGAATATGTAATTATGATGTCTGGCTAATTTTCTTTTAGTTTTTGATCAATTTACTAGAAATATCAGAGGTTATTTGACATGATTACTTACTTAATGACTGTTTTTATACGTATATACATATCACTTGTTTATCTTAATTTGGTAGTGTTTGCATGTCGCCAATAAATCTTGGTCATGCCATTGTGTGTATTCTGATATAACTAAAACTGCACTTTAGAATCGGCCGACACTTGGCATAAATACTTTGTAGAGTCTAGTTCAAATATCTTATGTTTTAGTTCAAATCCTGCCAAATTCCACATTATTTTTCATCATTCCGAACGAAAGTAAAGTACGGGAGTCACTCTGATTGTCTACACGTCGGAAATCTTTATTAATACGTTATGATAAAGACAGAATTAGAAGCGTCGGGAAATAAAATACCTATCAGTATGCATTCTGAATCTTTATATTCTGAGTTCAAGTCCCTCAGTAGACACCTTTAGTTTTCATCATTCCGTGTGTCACTTTTCCGCCAAATTTCTAATCTTGTAATTCTGGTTTGTGTAAGTGACAGGTATGATAATTATTTTAATCATTTATTAAGGCAATCGCAGAAACAGTAGAGTGCCTTAATAATGTGTTGCGCTATTCAGTTACGTGGTTTTACGTTACAGCAGCAAAGTCGAATTTACTTTGAAAACCTTTCATGGTCGATAAACTAAGAAAATGTCTTATACAAGATCTATTTGATCTTGTGTTATCGCTACCTTCTGTAATGTGTGGCCGATGTAAAAGTTAAAAAAAAAAAAAAAAGGAAGAAACAGGTTGGTTAATCTAGCAGTCTCAGAGTTCAGATAGTTCTATCAGGCGTAGTTTTTAGTTTTTGATAATTTCAGAAGGTTTTTTCGAATTTGTGTTCTCGTACGATTAAACATAAGTTTTGGACCTAATTTTTTTATTCTTCCCTACCTCGAAATTCTCAAATTTCAAAGGGGTAATTTGGGACAAACTTAAAAAGCGATGACTTCGAAGATATATAAATAGGTTCTTATTCGAATAAACAAAAGGATTGATAATTAATTAATTAGGAACAAATAAAAGTTAGGACAACATTCGGATAAATAAAATGGGGTAATTTAGAACAAACTCAAAAAGAAGATAATGCGATGATTTTGGACAAACTAAAACAGCGATCGTTTGAAGGACTTAAATCGGGTTCCTTTCTAGTGTTTGGTATTTTCAGAATTATTTTCGAGTTTGTATTCTACACACTCTATCTCGTACGATTAAGCCAAAAAGAAAAAAAAATATTCAAGTTTTTCATTCACCCTTCTAAAATTCTCAAATATTGAGAGGTAATTTGGAAAAAACTAAATGAACGGTGATTTGTTCTAAACTAACCCATTTTGTTTATCTGAACGATACCCTAATTTTATTTGTTCCAAATTAATTACCCGCCCCTTCGTTTTAAAATTTATCGTAAATAATTACTTTGTTTATCCGAAAAATGCCCAATCTATGTTTTCCAAATGATCGTTGTTTTAGTTTGTCCCAAATCACCCCATTATCTTCGTTTTAAGTTTGTCCTAAATTACCCTATTCTGTTTAACCGAATGATACTCTAATTTTGTTTGTTCCTAATTAATTATTACTCCTTTCTTTTCCATTTTTAATTTGTACCAAATAATTATTTTGTTTATCCGGATAACACCCTATATGTGTATCTTCCAATTCATCACTTTTTAAGTTTGTCCCAAACTACCCTTCGAATTTTGAGAATTTCGGGTGGAGTAAAATAAAATATATAAATAAAAAACAAATTTTTTTTTGCCTAATCGTACGAGATAGAGTTTGTAGAACACAGATCTGAAAATATTTAAAAAATTGGATAATGAAAAGATTATTTTCTTTTTCAATTGAACTAAGTTTTTTTATATCACCTATCACTTAACGCATGAGCATAAGAGGAATTCCGTGAATCGTTCACGCTTATTTACGTGACAGATATATGCAATTTAACTAACGGTTGTATCACGTGTACGGATTTTTTTTTTTGTTTATGGTGGGGAAATGGAAAAATAAGAGTGAATACTTATTTTATGAGTACTGTGTATTAAGTCTATAAAATTGTGCATAAAATATATAAAGTGCATTAAGTAATCATCGTATTCCAATTTCTTTCACTTTTCAATGAATAACAGATGAGCGACTATCTTTCCATACAGACACAACACAGGCTAGGCTTTCAGGTTTTTGGGATAAAGTTCGGATCAACTGAAACCCTCGTCGTTGTAATCAACGGAGTGCCAATATATAATATAATGTATTACATGCAACGATGTACAAAGTTAAGAACAGATATTGTGAATAAAATTTCTCTTACCCGTTTCTTCTGTTTTTCCCACAAAATGCGTAGCTAAATCTAGAGTTCGTAAAACGTCAGCTCGCTTTTAAAAGAGGAGAAAAAAGGGATGGGAGGATGAAATAAACGAGCAAAAGTGAAACCACAACCAATTAAGTATATTTTAAATCTATGTTTTGAGTAGATATATGTATGACTGTAACTGTATACACTCATACACACACACACACGCACACACACAACTATGTATATACGTATGTATGTATGTATGTATGTATGTATGTATGTATGTATGTATATTGTACACATATGTATGTACTGTGGAGGCGCAATGGCCCAGTGGTTAGGGCAGCGGACTCGCGGTCATAGGATCGCGGTTTCGATTCCCAGACCGGGCGCTGTGAGTGTTTATTAAGCGAAAACACCTAAAGTTCCACGAGGCTCCGGCAGGGGATGGTGGTGAACCCTGCTGTACTCTTCCACCACAACTTTCTCTCACTCTTACTTCCTGTTTCTGTTGTGCCTGTATTTCAAAGAGCCAGCCTTGTCACACTGCGTCATGCTGAATCTCCCCGAGAACTACGTTAAGGGTGCACGTGTCTGTGGAGTGCTCAGCTACTTGCACGTTAATTTCACGAGCAGGCTGTTCCGTTGATCGGATCAACTGGAACCCTCGACGTCGTAAGCGACGGAGTGCCAACAACAACAACAACGTAAATACTAGTATTTATGACAAAAATAATGACGCAGGAAATGGTAAAGACATGGATACTACGAACTGTGTTGCAAATGTTAGAACAATCAATTGTAGGATTACGGTTAACTCCAGTGGTGCTAAATTAAAGGAAGTAAATGCTTTTTAGTAGAGTCACGAAAATAATGTTGATGATTACAATTGTATATTGTCTAAGCATAACGTTAATGGGGGTAACCGTCGTGATAAACATAACATAAATGTAAACAGGAATAAGGTTTCAAATGTCAATCGTAATAGGAATTCTAACGATAAATATAAAAGAAATAAAATTAACTGGGACAAAGAACGGTAAGAATATCACTGATAATAATGATAATGATAATAATTGGAATCGCTCGAAGACTCCGGGTGATGCTGGAAAACTAAGGGGTCTTACCGTAGTACATCTCTCCAGCGTTAGAAGCTGTGCAAATACAATAAAATAATAATAATAATAATAATAATAATAATAATAATAATAATAATAATAATAATAATAACAACATTAATAACAATAATACTTCACTGGTTACTATGTCGTAAGTATGGATATAATGTTACGGGTGCTCGGTACCAACATACACCGGAAAAGGTAATGGACGAAAAGGGGAAAGACAAAGATCCTACGGGACTTTGATTTCCAGACAAACAAGGAGTTAGAGAACTGAAGGCCGGTTGTAGTAACCTTTAGGAGGGACAAACAAGAGTGTCTAATAATCGACGTAGCAATGCCAGGAGATCAACATATCATCATGAAAGAAAGAGAAAAGTTCGATAAATATGGAAAGCTGAGAATTGAGATTGCCAAGATATGGCAGCTACGGGAGTCAAACATAATGGTTATCCTTATTGTCATCGGGACATTGGGTTTAATACTACCCAATCTGAAAAAAACCCCAAAAAACATCTGAAAATCTTAGAAATACCCTACACTCTAGATATTTTGCAAAAGTCAGCATTACTTGGAACCGCACGCATATTGCGTAAAGTACTGTCTGTTTGAAGACCTTGTTGTGACTTGACAGACAGTACAAACCCCCGATAGACACGATTTCTTCAGTCAAGAAGATTATGCGACGTCTATGATAATAATAAATAATTTTCAGTCTTTAAGGAAGCTGACAAATGCAAAAAAGAAGTCATAGTATCTAACAACTACGAAGAAAAAGAATAAACAACAAAAGCTGTAAAACAACTGAAATCCAAACTAGAACTGGAACAGCAACGGATCATGATAAAACGATGGCAAGAAAAGCCCCTTCGTGGCAAATACTGGGTTTAAAACAGAAAAGAAATAGTCCAAGCAAACTCCCAACAATGGTTGAGAAGCTCAGGACTCAAAGTAGACTGAGGGATTTTTAATTGCAGCATAAGATCAAAGCCTTCCCACCAGAAATTACCAAAATCATGTCATGAAAAGAAATACAAGTAACTGCAGAATATGTGGAGATGGAGATGAAACAATAAATCATATTGTCTCTGGCTTCCCAGTCCTGGCTAAGAAGGAATATATTCACAGACACGAAAGAGTTGGGACCTATAAACACTGGAAGCTATGCCAATACTATGGAATAACAACAGAAAAAAGTTGGTATAGGCTCATGTCAGAAAAAGGTCACAGAAAATGAGAAAGCAATGCCAATACACACAGATAGAGAAATTAAGGCCAATAGGCCAGATATAGTTGTCAGAGATCACCAAGGGAAAAAATGCTTTCTAATCGATGTATCAATACCAACGGATGATGATGTTTCTCTAAAAGAAACGGAGAAACTTTCAAAATATAAAGATCTGGAAATAGAGGTAACTCGAATGTAGAGCCTAAAAACAGAAACAATTCCTATCATAGTAGGCGCATTAGGTATGATAAAAAACATTCTACGCAAAAACACCAGGACTTATGAGTATATATAACATAAAGAAAATAGCACTACTAGGCACCGCGCACATCCTACGTAAAAAAGAAATAGTCAAGTGCCTTTCTTGCCACTAGCATGCTGGTTGCAATGCCTTTACTAATCGCCTCTTCTAGATTTTAACTCGTTCTTCCTCGAATCTATTTCTTTCTATTGTTAACTCTTTCCTAAAGATTATCGATTCTATTTTAATCGCCCTCTTCAGGGTGACCCACTACCGATTGCTGACGATTTCCCCTGTCAACTGCGGCTTTAATAGTTCACTAAACCAGTCCCTGGAAATGCATTGTTTACTAGAATAGTTGTTACTAAGACCAGGATTTTTCCAAGGCAAACCCCAGTGAAAATGGCCTTTTTACAGGTCAAATATGTCTCAAATATATCTGAACTGTAGAAATAATATATTTCTAAATCTCTCAGAGAGATTTATGCAGTAGCAGTACAATAAAATGATAGCATGTTGTCAACTTAATGTGACATTCCCATAAGAGGGAAGAATGCTACTGTTATTTAGCCCTAGGAAACACCGTTTCCTGTTGGACTTGACACATTTCCTGTGTTCTTATGTTTTCAAAGTGGAGACAAGCACCTCCATCCAGCAAAGCCAGCATCCAGAGACTAGTTTTAGAATCATTGCTCATCATCAGTCTGGAGTAGCATGGTTTGCTAGCTGTCGATCTCTATCCGCCTTTGAAAGCATATATATTTCAAGTGAAATATATTCACTGATTTTTGAAAATAGAAATAATATATTTCTAAATCTTTCACTTCTAGGGCTAAATAACAGTAGCATTCTTCCCTTTTATGGGACTGTCACATTAAGTTGACAACATGCTATCACTATATCTGAACCGATTCAAAAGTTTGATTATTTCACAGAACTTCCTTGTGCGCATCTTATATAAGTTATATATCTTTCATTCGTTTATACACTTCAGCCAAGCGTCTGCGGTCACGCTAGAGTAACACTGTAAATTCTGTGGTTGATTTCTTGAGGGTGGTGGGATATATGCACATATACACACATACATGCAAAAATACCCCGTTGACGTTGAAATTCCAATGAAGGAACCTTGGATTTAGATTAGAAACCGGCTCTTTCTCTAACGGCAAGAAATCTTGAAGTAAAACTGAATAATGACATACATACATACATAAATGCTTACATACATACACAAATGCATACATACATACATAAATGCATACATACATACACAAATGCATACATACATACACAAATGCATACATACATACATACTTACATACATACATACACAAATGCATACATACATACATAAATGCATACATGTATACATAAATGCATATATACATAAATGCATACATACATACATACATACATAAATACATACATACATACATACATACATACATACATACGTACGTACATATATATGAATAAAACACACACTCAAACATACAGACATATATAGATATGCAGGAAACAGAGCTAGACACATACATAATGATTCATAATATAGCTAATATAAAATGACAACTGAAAAGAAAATTAAGCTATATATGAATACATATAGACAGAATTTATATCCCTAAGCCATGCTGCTGTTATTCAGAAGCAGAATCACTACCTTCCCTGAACTACTATAATTGATATTGTCTATATTCACAAAAAAATATCGATCAACTAATTTATTGAAGTCATTTCCATTGCTTTTTCTTTATAGATTAAGCATCCCTAGTGTGAGTTTTTATCTTGGAACACATTCCATCGTATCAGTTGATGGACATTTTACAATTCAATGTAATACATTTGTGAGTCCCCACGTTACTCGTATTCAGTAATGCAGAATCGTCCCCTTTTGTATTTTTGCTCGTAACCTTCAACATTATATTCTATCCGTTTTTTTCTCTTACTCTCTCTCTCTCTCTCTCTCTCTCTCTCTCTCTCTCTCTCTCTCTCTCTCTCTCTCTCTCTCTCTCTCTCCCTCTCTCTCTGCTCCCACGTATTTATGAATACACACACACACACACACGCATAATAAAGGTGGATTATTTGCAATTTGCAACCGAAAGGCAGAAGTATAGACATTACTAAAATGACCAAAGGTAATTTAATTGATGATCAGGCTATGCTCCGGATGCTGTATGGAGCTTGCTTCCCTTGTCAGTCATAAGATAAGTGCTTTCTCGTGGGTATGAACTGTTTTGACTGTTATTTCTAGCAATACTAGTGCTGACTACTTCCCTTAGTCACTTTAGTAACACAAACACACACACACATATTCATACATACATATACACACATCCATACATATATATATATATACATACATATATATCTATATATATATGTGTGTGTATGTGTGTGTGTGTGTGTGTGTGTGGAGGCGCAATGGCCCAGTGGTTAGGGCAGCGGACTCGCACTCGGAGGATCGCAGTTTCGATTCCC
>NC_068990.1:81439240-81439917 GCF_001194135.2 Octopus bimaculoides | reverse complement strand
GTTAGGGCAGCGGACTCGCACTCGGAGGATCGCAGTTTCGATTCCCAGTCCGGGCGTTGTGTGTGTTTATTGAGCGAAAACACCTAAAGCTCCACGAGGCTCCGGCAGGGGGTGGTACCGACCCCTGTTGTACTCTTTCACCTCAACTTTCTCCCACTCTTTCTTCCTGTTTCTTGAGTAAAGCTGCGATGGACTGGCGTGCCATAGAAACCGGGAAACCGGGCCCATGAGCCTGGCTATGCTTCAAAAGGGCGCATAAAAAAATAGTATATGTATGACACATGGGTTAGTGGTTAGAGCGTTGCACTTACGATCACGAGGTAGTGGTTTCAATTACTGGAGTGGGAGGTGAGTTGTCTTCTTGAGCAAAACACTTCATCTCAAGTTACACTACGATCACTTCGAAACCTGACACCGTGCATTTGTTGAGGCAACGTTGATTCGACAAAAGGAATGAGCTAACGAACAGTACATACATCTGATCATTATTAGCAAATCAGTTGTGTTGGCCGTTCGGCAAAAGCTGAACACTCATACGTAGACTTCGACAGGAGAGTCCATCGAGTGTGTGTGTGTGTGTGTGTGTATCAAACTGTTTTGATCCGTATATGTAATTCCCAATAAATGTTGAGTGTCCTCTCGTTTATCTACTCATTCGTATATATATATATATATAT
>NC_068990.1:81436888-81438390 GCF_001194135.2 Octopus bimaculoides | reverse complement strand
ATATATATATATATACGACGCATGAGAGTTCAGCTTTTTGCTGAAGGACCTGCTCGGATATATATGTTTATAGTGTGCTTGAGTATTTTACAAACAATTGTAGTTTTAGGGAAAAGTAGTAGCAGAATCACTCTGGCGCATTATGTGGACAAATGATTTACATAGACAATCTGTCGGACGAAGTTCTCCTCAGTTTCCATTTACCGCAATTTTGTCCACATGACTTTGGACTCAAGGCAGTAGTAAAAAACATCTAAGATATCAAAATGTAGAGCATCGAGTTAGGGATTTATATAGATAGATTGATAGATACATACATACATATTTACATACAAATGTGTGTATGTACAATTTTACTATGCATTCATGTGTATGTGTATACATATATGTATTATGCATAGGTGTATATATATATATATACACACGTAATAGTGGATGTCGTGTGTATGCTTAAACAAAACTTCATGCTGTATATATAGGTACAAACACACTCTTACAACATCGCAAATGCATACACACGACATCCACTATTACGTGTATATATATATATACACCTATGCATAATACATATATGTATACACATATACATGAATGCATAGTAAAATTGTACATACAAACATTTGTATGTAAATATGTATGTATGTATCTATCAATCTATCTATATAAATATATGCGCATACACATGCGTTTTCTTATATACCTATGTCTCTCTCTCTCTCTCTCTCTCTCTGTATATATATATATATATATATATATATATATATATATATATATATACAAACACACACAAACACAGACACACAGGCATACACACATGCACACATATACACATATTTGCATTCGCATACAATCACTTTATAATGTCTCCTATTCAAGAAATCTTGGCCCAGCTTTGTTGCTGTGTGGAATAAAGCAGATATTGATAAAGTGAACAGTTGTTAAGTTGGGCGAGAAATAGCCAGTCGCTGAAGCTTTATCGGTGTACTTGCAGATATTATTAAAACAAAAGCTTTTTTTTTTTTCAGCAGCGAAACGAGATAAAATACATAACAAACAACCAAACCAGCAAATAACGAAATCAATCAATATTGGTATGTGCATGATTGTATATGCGTGAGTATACGCATACGCAGATACACACATACACACATACACACACACACACACACACACACACACACGTGTGCGCGCACATACACACATAAATGTACAATGTACACATATACATTAATTATTTATACAAGAAGATTTGAAATTTGTTTTAATCATTTGCACTTATGTATAAATATATTGTACTATATATCATATATGATATATAAATAAATATAACTAAACATATATATATATTATACATATATAGATATATTTATTCATATTTAAGTATACATGCCTCTATAAGAATATATGTATATATACATATGTGTATATATATTCTTTTACATGTTCGAGCCTTGACGCTGTAGCCATGCTGGGGCACAGTATATATATATATATATATATAT
>NC_068990.1:81435536-81436360 GCF_001194135.2 Octopus bimaculoides | reverse complement strand
TATATATATATATATATATTTAAATGTACAAACATAAATATACATGAATGTATATGTATATATGTATATGGGAATATATATGTGTGTATATTCATTCACACATACATTCCTAACCGAAACACTCGTAACATTTATACACAACCATGTCCATTATTCCCTTTTAAATTTGAATGAGGATATTATTTTCAGTCATTGCAAAGAAATACTTTACTTTAAGCAATAAAATAATTGTAATTAATGTCTTGCTTGTGTATTTAATCATAATCATATTCCAATTGCATATATACTTTAATATAATAGGTCGCGTCAGTGCAATTTCCAATTTTAAGATTTTATACTCGATTTGTATATCTGTAGATACGGAAGATAAATCAGCTGATATCTGTAACTACAGAAATACGACTTTAAATCTTGACAACGTCCCAACAAAATCTGTAAAGTTGAAATACTCGTCCAAACGGAATATTATGATCATTATGGGTTAAATACGAGGTAAATTAGCAATTATTTGTTTTACTTTCAAATTGTATAATTTGGCTTCGTAATGAAAATATATAGTTCGGAAAAGACCGAAGGCTTACAGATTTGAATAACTGTTTAATAACTGTTTAACATGAAAAGTAAAAACGGTTCTTCGCCTCGGTATAATACAAAATTATCATGTGCGAAAATATTCATTTTTATCTTAAAAAAAACACGTGAGAAACTAATATGTAATATAGAACCACAGCTTTTTCTACGGTGCAGGCGAAGTAAATACTGTAATATGTAACGACCAATGTATATATATATATATATATATATATATATATATATATATATAT
>NC_068990.1:81416237-81434961 GCF_001194135.2 Octopus bimaculoides | reverse complement strand
TATATATATATATATATATATATGTATGTACGTATGCATGTATGTATGTATGTATGTATGTATGTATGTACACGATCTAGGTATCCAAATGTACGTAGTTAGTAAGCTTCAAGCAATACAGATGGCAAAAAGTGGACGATACACTGTAAAACATGTTTCACACCGTAAGTTACATGCTTCTTATATCGGAATTTCGATAAACCGATGATCATCATCCAACTCACGGATTTAGAAACTAAAGCTACTAAGTATATGAATAAGAATCCAAAAAGTAAGGAATGGAAACGGTAAGTCTAGGACTATGACCGTTTCATAGCAAAATGATATTTGTTACATAAATTGTAACAGATGCCAAACCAGATAAGCTAATCTTCAGCTCCTCTTGTCTCTGCTTAGTCTCTTTTAGTTTACAAGGCGCTTGGAGTTTACATGGCCAGTCGTAAAAAAAAACAAGACCAATATTAGTTAGTGGGAAGATCATTGTAAATGGAAAAATAGTGGGTGTAGTTGTAGTCATAGTCATTTAGCGAAAAGAAAATGAATGCTGCTAGGTAGAGGGAAAATGGATGTGGATAGGATTAGCAATAAAATCCTTTACTCAAGGTTGTCGAAGGGAAAGGTGGAAGCCAGAGAACTGATAGCGAAAAGGTTGTTGTCAGCTGACTTACATAAACTATTGGGACACATTGATAAAAGGGTAAAGGTCAACCAGGGAGCAATAAAAGACACGAAATAGTGTTTATGTGTGAGTAAAGGATACAAATATATGTGTATAAATGCATACATAAACACATAAGTCTACAAAAGAATACATGGATACTCACACAGACGCACACTTATACACCCATACACACATATATATATATGTATATACATCTACTTGTATATCTATGATATAGACTCTATATAAATGTGCATATGTACCAACATATGTAAATATATAAATATACATACACACGCACACCTGTGCCTATACGTGATTAAATAGCTTAACCAGAAAGTAACATACCTTCACAATTATGAGGTGACGATATAAGTATTTTTTATGTTATTATTATATAATAGTGGATGAATGTTGGAAGAATGGCCAGTGTGAAAGGACCAATTCTGAGCGTGCTCCTGTTAACAAAGGGAGAAGGGCTCTTGCCCTGTGACTTTTGTGGGGTTTTTCACGAGGTCCTTAATGCACTTCCCTTATTGGGAGTTTTTAATTGTTTAATTTTGAATGTTACTAGATTGTTTACACGTTGTAAAACCCATTATATCGTCCTTGTTTTTGTCTTTTATGTTATTTTATGTGTTTTAATATAATTTTATGTAAGCCCTTGTGGCCAATAAACGAATTAATTAATATATTATAGTTATCATTACTATTTATGCATAGCGTGGTGTGTGTGACTGTTATCCCACAATTTCTCTTTTCTGAGCGTAGGTCTGGTTTCTCATGTGAACACAGATCCGGGAACCTGCCGGAATGTGGATAGGATTTCTTTTATTTCATTGTTTATCGATCTATCATGTTTATTGATTGCATTCAATTAAGGCGCCTATGTTGATCTCTTTACATTGTACCTTAACTAAGAGACCGTTAATATATATGTGTGTGTATATATAAATATAGTAATACCTCACTTTACGAGGACCCGATCTACTAGCCCCGAGTTTACGAGTTTTATTTTATAATAAACTTTTCAAGCACAAGATCCAAATTTTGAACGAAGTGCAAAAGGTTCTACTACCAAAACAAATGCTTCTGCGTGTTACCGAGAAATTTATACAGAGCAAAAAACAGCTTCTTCTAAGCAAACAACTCTAGACTTATTTTCAAAAAAGAAATCTACAAGTCTGTCTACGAGTACTTGTGAATCGGCATTCACGTCTACAAGTGATGATGTGTGCGAGTCTAGTGCGAGTGAAAGTGATTCAGAAAACGATTATAATATTTTTTTAATTATAAATGATCTTGGCATTCTTTTTATTTTACATAAAATGTTCTTTACTTTCTACTATTGTTTTATTGCCATTTATTTACGAGTATTATAAATTAGGTAAAATAATTACAACTTATAACATCTGCTACTATGGGAAATTATTGCTCAGTTTTACGAGTTTTCGCTTTACGAGCGTTCTCCGGGAATGAATTACCTTATATATCGAGGCATTACTGTATGAATATGTGTGTGTTACGTCGATGTTTATTCATATATGCGTGTGCGTATTCGTGTATATGTATTTATATATTATGCGTGTAGTAATTCACATTAAAAATAAAAAATGAAAGAAAGAAAACATCAAAACGTTTCGAACAGCTATTCTTGTTTAGATGAATGTATTCAACAGTACGTGAAAGGTGTTAACGGATAATGGAACCAGCCATGGAAAGTCAGTCACATGGTTGATGACGTGAAATCGTATAAATGCCAATAAAGGATGGATTTGATATTAACTAAGAGTATGAAAATCTTTACGATTGAGTTTGCAAAACTGATTATTGCTCGTTTGACATTACTGCATATCTACATTGGACTCTGTACAGGTTTTTGATTAGTGAATATAGAATATTCATGTTTTATGTTCGACAAAGAACATGCGTACACACACAAATTATTTCAAAAATATAGACATAGCTATGTTTATATAAAATATGCCTGTATGTATGTATGTATGTATGTATGTATGATATTGTAATATTAGAAATGTATTCATATTTGAATATAATAAAGTCAGAGTTGAATAAAAGCCAGAGATACACTAACATTTATATGTTTAAGAAGACATACGTATTTCAAAAGGAATGTCTTTTATATTTATTTCCAACGTTAAATGTATAATATATCATGAAATATCCATATTGCAAGTGAATTACATGTAAGTGCTTTTTGCTAGCTGAATACCTAAACGACTATTGATTACTGAAGTCGTTTAATGTAAGATACAACGTCGAGTATTGCTTTACGTGTTACACGTCATACATAAAATTAGTTGGATTCCTTATATATATATACACATTTTCATTTTTCTATGTCGAAAGTTAAGAAGAGAATAATCAGGAATTGCGCAACTGCTTCAATAATATGTGTGTATCTTAGAAGTGCATTGTGTAATCCACAATTATTCTCTCTCTATTTCTTCCTCCTCTCTCTCTCTATATATAGACATGTGTGTGTGTGTTGTAAGTATATGTGTGTTGTAAGTATATGTGCGTGCATGTATATGTATATATGTTAGTATGTATGCATATGTAAATACATAAATGAGTATCAAAGTCTAATCTCAACAGCTGTTTCAAGATGGCTATGATTTACGCAATAACGATATTTATAAGTAATGTGTGCATGGCGTCATACATATGCGAACTGAATATACGTATGGTCCAGAACACAATGTTAGATAAGTATAGAGTGGTAATAGAAACAAAGAGATGACACCGGAAAAACAAATGTTATATCATGAACTTCATTAGCTTACAGCTGTTTCCGATAACACCCACTAACCTCATCAGAGCCTTCAATATGAAATGCACATTATTTGGGAATTTACATTTTCAGAACATACACCTGTATGTTTTGTTCATGGTTATGGACACTTCTGTCGCAAGGTAGAAAGAAATATGCAAATATACGCATGCGCTTAGGGTAGAATTAAAAGAGAAGAAAAGAAGTAAGGAATAATGGGTAGATGCGCACACTCGTGCATATACACATATATACATGCATGCATACTCACTCATGCATATATATATATATACATACATATAACAAAGAACACATTCCGTACTACTCAAACGTAGGTAATTTACTCAGTATTCACTGTTCAACTACCAACTGCCAAACAAACGGATGTCAAACTAACACGGTAAACCAACACGTTCGTAGTCCACCTCAAGTCACGCGGGGTGTTCAAGATTCTTCCATAACAGAAACATGGGTGCAAATCTTCTATATGAAATCCGTGTGACGTAAACAAAAAGCAAGACATCTTTTACCACATTGTTACAGCAGACAGTATCAGTTTTCGCATCCTCAATATGTGATGCTAAGAATGATGTAATTTGCCTATGTAAATCCTTTTGTAATGGTGGATAATCATCTACGTATTTTGAAAACGCTGTGTCCCAATAAAGTTGTTTACATTTAATCCGACGTATCTGCATTTCTCATTAATAGTTGAAACAGTTAACACATTTCTTCGTATCACAAGGAAAACTGAGCTCTGAGTTTTCAGCTACAAGACATTACTTTTTTTTCCCCCCCATTCTCTAATGTAGACTTTCATGAAGCTAGTTCGGAACACACACACACACACACACACACACGAACGCAACAAATACCATATATAAGAGTAACTGAAGCATTTACCTCTGTTAACATTTTCATTGTTCGTTTATGATTTAAGAGAAATAATTCTGCCATAAGGAAGAAAAGAATTCTAATATTTTAATGATAGAACCTGAGGTCGCAGACCATTATTAGTTTCCTCATATTCTACTGTTCCATTTTGAAATTCCTAGAATTTTTTGATCTTTTACAATAACAGCCCAGAGGCATCATGGTTATTGTGTTATTTACGTTTTACTATTTCTAATCAATTGTACACGTACTAATATTGAACATTTGTGCAAATTCTCAACTTGTTACTAGTTTCAGATTGCTTGCAAAGCTTTCTATTATCATACTCCATGGACAACATGAGATCATTCTAAATGTTTTCTCAAGACTTCTTAATTGAAATTTTATACTGTGTCAATTTGCATTTGATATTTTTGTAATTTTAGCGAAAAACGCCAGAATGAATAAACTTTAGTTTTCCTTTTAAATTTCGTATACTTCAAGATCTAATGACAATAGGTTCTTTTTCCTTTAGAAAGATTTACTGTAATTTTCTTTGACGATTTAATCTTTATTTTTCTCTCTTACCCCATGGGTCTCTTATCGAAATTTAAAAAAGAAACAACTTAATGACTTTTTCAGGCTACTTCATTTTTTTCCAGTCTTACTGGCCAAATATTTCTTTTAACGTTACCAAATAGAAGTATTTTGCTATTTTTTTTTCTTTATTTGTTTTCCTTTTATGGTTTGTGAATTAAGATCTAAGAAATATTTTTAATCTCTGAGGCATATCAGTTGAAAATCTCTCTCTCGCTCTCTCGCTCTCTCGCTCTCTCCTTAATAACATACACAACTTTTGACGTAAAAGGAATGATATGATCTCTACTCTATGACATGGAGGAAGGGCATAAGCTTGTGTTATACATCTATATAACAACCATAATAATCTGAAGTTTAATTCGCAGCTAAAAAATGTTCAGCATTAATTTTGAGAATACCATCTTCAACTAATACAGTAATGGTAGTTTGCCTTGGGATTTATAAAGAGAATGTTCCCTCGACAAAGAATTTGCTATATTTGTCCCCTTATAAGTTGACCATCATCAGAAGACGAATAGCAAAGTTAGAAAATAGTCAATGTCTCATTTTCTTTAATGAGTTAGTAGCTTAGAAAATTACAACTGGAAGTAAGTTATCAGAAATAATGCTTTCATTACATATTTTCAGTGCTTTTAACTATGGCGGCCAGTAGTATGTTGCCACGCTAAAATAGCAACAAAAACTCTCTTCGATCCCATTCATCCGTCTCAAAAGGGTTATCTTGAATAATCTCTTTCTAGACACCCTGTGACCGAATAGAAAGTGATGGTAATGACTAGAATGTCTTTAGTCGCAGTTGTGCTGGTCCAGGCGCTCAACAACGACAAAAGTCGAGTTGTTGTTGTCAACCTGGTCCAACTCTAGTCGGAAAGGTATAAGATCAATGCCATTCCCAGCGTGACCTTCTCGTCTTTTTGTAAACGTATGAGTAACTTGTCCAGTATGTTCATTACTTAAAGACTGCACGATCTAATTTGAAGTATATTTGGTTGCTACTTTTTACAGATCGAGAGACTGCGTTGAAGTTTCTTCAGTAGTGCGAACCTCACACCGTGGCTAAGACAGATCTATGATCAATGTCCAGCTTTGGTTTATTGTTTATACATCTCGTATTATTGCTGCTATTATATTATTTTTGTATGCCCTATTATTATCATAGCTTGTTGAACAAAAGCTTCTAGCAAAGATTTTATTCGCCGACATCACATTATGAACATCAAAGTTAACACCATCTGAATGGCGTATCAATCGTATTTGTGACCAGTGTGTTATTGCACGAGTGCTGACTATTTAAACATCAATGAAGCATCAAATGATACCCACATGAAAATATTTCTTAGAACATACGAAGTCTGTCCAAAAAGGATCTGGACTTTTAAAATATAGCGCTAACTAGCAAGAACAATGTACTCATGACTGCAGTGCTGTATATAGATGACCTTGACCTTCTGTCTAATACACACACACAAATCACGTCAGAATTGTTTAATCCGAAAGCGATGTTGATTGTCTTTTTTGATTGGAAGAACGCTGTCTTGCTCTGTGGATTTGTTCCACGTGATCACACGATAAATAAAAACCTTTATTTGGATATCCCGAGGTTCTGGAAAGAAGCATTATGAAGGAAGATGTCAGAGACATGGATAAGCCAAACTTAGATACTGCACCATGATAGCGCACCTTCTCACTCTTCACTACTTGTCTGTGGCTTTTGGCAAAGTATTAGACGACTCTGTTTACCTAGTACCCTACTCTCTGAATTTGTAAATAGCCCTGAACAGCTCACTACTTTTGAGAACGTGTTCTTAGGATGCGTTCCTAAACTGGACATACGCCAAATTTGGGAGTGGTATATCGACAAGAGGGAATTATTTAAATTCTGTTTAAATTTCAAGGAAAGTAATAAATCTACCTAACTGAATGCGATAGTCAGTACCTTCCGGTATTTTAGTCAGATTCTGACTGTAGTAAATCTACAACAAGCAATGTCTGTGTCTCATCATGTCGAGGATGAGTTCCAGAATAGTCTGATTACAGGTGTAGTTTTTGATCTGTCTACTGCACATAACGCAGTGGAACACAGCCTTTTCCTGAAAAAGATCTTGAAGTTGACACAAGATTTGGTGCTTACAGATTTCATTGCAGCAACGAATGCCATTCTGAAGGATTGGCATTCGTTGTCTTGAACAAACAAAGGCGTTATCAGTGTCAACAACTTACATCGAAGTACTGTGTTTGTTCCACAAGTATTATAAAATCGACCACTATTGACCAGTCAATAAACCAGAAAAGTGAGTAGTTCGTCTATGCGGACGCCCTCTATGTAACATCTCACATCCAATATTCTTTTTACTGCGAGTGCAAATGTTTACATGCTGACCTTGCAAAGACTCAACTCTTCCCATCTTGGAAATGACAAAGCCAATCGACTTCATAGCATCCGATGGTCAGGTACACTGCTTGAGCACTGGGATCACTTTATCTAGTGTATCTCTGAACCACGTCCTTCTTTGCGAAGTCTGTAAAACCTTAATAGACAGTCGGGTCCTGAAATGGCCTCTTACGAAAATGATTGACTTCTGATTGGGTGCTTCAGAACACATGTTACAACCTACTGCTCTGGCTATGTGTTATGCAAAGTATGAATGCTTTCTTTATTGGTCTGAAGAGATCAACTCATGCCAAGTACTTAGCTTCAGCATTGAATTACACACGCTGCCTAATCACTAGTTGTCTGAAGTTCACCAGTACAGATAACTCGGACTTCTTCCTGGCATTTCCCTCGTTGCTATCAGATTTGATGGTGTCAATCAAACCAAGATAAGATAGGACATTAATGATGAACATCACCTCTTCCATAGAGTTCAATCTCGGGCTCACCGACTGAAACTAAGAAGCTTACTCTCTCGGAAAAGTTGTGCTAAACCATCGGATGGAGAAGCTTGAGAACAGTTTTCCTCCAGCTGACATGGGTATTCTCATGCTAAAGACCTTCCTGGCTGATAAAACCTCTGCTGGATCATCGAATCGCCTGAGAACAAGAATAGGGTTTGGGGCTTAAAAGCCGGTTTGATTAGATGAAGCTACAGATTGGACAGGCTGCTTTTATATATGAAAAAGCAAACCAACTATGGAAATCTTAGTCTACTTTTTGCTTCCCATTCGCAGCAGCTTAAAAGATCGTACACGTTTCATTGAAAATTCAAAGAAATGTTTTGAGAGGTGGGAAGCTTTTACATGACCACAGTGGTTGCATCGAAGAAACGATAAAAATAAAAATAAATGAAAATTGACTTGGTTGCTCTATTTTCTGTTTAGTTTTTTTTATCAAGTCTTCAAAACGAATGTACTAAATCACGCAAGTTATCTTCAGGAGACTGTGAATTCATCTTCAAAAATTAATTAAGTACCTGTTAGAAGGCTTCACCTTTACCATGATTTGTACAAATTCTTATCAGAAGTAATAATCCTCGATTGTTAATAAACTGTCAATAGATATTCTCAGCATGATGCCCATCAATCTTTCAATCTTGACAACATTGCGAATAGAGCTGATAAAAATAAAATTATCCCTAAAATAGATATAAAATCGGGTTATCATTAAAGATAAATCCGGAATAAAGATAAAACCCTTACTGTATTTGAAATTAATGGGGAAGTTGTATCAATTTTATCTATTGCCCGTTTGTGTCACATATGCAAGTATAAGGACACAATAATTGAGAAATATTATCTCATAAATACTTTCACTTATATTGATATAAGAATTTGTAGTGTGAAAAGGATTCACATCTCATTGCTTCTTTTAAATGTTGCCAAAGAAATTAATTTCACATTAATTCATATGTATTTGTTTGTCAAGAAATTGTTTTGGTTAGATCATTGAAAATTGGAATAGGCATACTGACGCCAAGAAGTTAAAGCTTTGGCTATATTTTTCTATACTAACTACATCTTACCCCGAAAACTTTTTTAAATTGCTTGCTTACGAAACTCAACATATTAAAAGTTACCATTAATTGCACAGGAAAAAGTCATTTCCATTGCATATCGAGGCATTAAACTTTCTTTTCATATTAAAAGCAGATATAGTTACAGTATCTTAAGCTTTATCTTGAGACTGATGTTTCTGTAGTCATTAGTTGGGTATTTTCTTCATCAGATAGACCAGTTGGTTTTTCTATGAAAAACACTATTACTCATTAAATGAGGATCAGATGGTGTTTAACTGGAAGCTTTGTCAATATTTAAAGATTGTGAGAAATGTAGACGTTAGTTTAGTCCTTTCATACAATATAGAAACCGTTCGAAAAGTTGTGGCACATTTTTCTCCGAATATAAAATCTAGAATTACTAATGAGGTCTTAGTAATGTTACGTAATATTCTCTATTTCGATATTACAATTTGTACAACTGTTATCTTTACTTGACTCATTAAAGTATGACCAGAGTGTTGTAGTGTATACAACAACATTATTCTCACTGATACAAGTGCACAGTTATGTTTCACTTGCACAATGTGTGTACAGTTTACAAACCAAAATTTTCTAAAGAGTCACAATCTAAAGGATCCTGTTCTTTTAAGCGCTTTTTATATATTTTTTTTTTACTAAAGAATACTGCATTATTAACTAGAAGCCCTTCTCTACAAACAATCGATGATTAATATGGTAGATTTCAATTTTGATTTTTACTGAATGAGATTTCGTTCGTTGTTTATGATAATTGATTTTTCATTTTCGGCGCCCTGAATTTTCTCCCTCTGATATCAATGTCTCCGATTTTATTGATAAAATTTTATTCAGTTTGTCTTCAGGATGGTGTAACTCATTCCATAACAACATTATGCCGTCCTTCAACTAATTTGTGAATAGAGAAATATAATCGCGGGGGATAGAATTTTATTAAGCATATTTTACATACCTGAAACTTGGGAACAATTGGAAGTTGTTCTTCATGGAGAGCTTGCAACTGTTGTAGCATCTTCTAGTGCTGTCAATGAGGACACCATATGATGCTATTGAAATATTTAAAAAAAAAAAGAAGTTAAGGAAGTCCCCTCACGAATGAAAATAATGTATTGTTTCATCTTGAAGTTAAAGAGAGCATTAACATTATTTAGTAACAATACGAAAATCTGATAAATGAATCGATACTGTATCGACAATATCAATTGTACAGAGTACAGGTAATTAAGCATGCTAAACTTGTCTTCTCTTGAATTGGAGAATGATAAAGTAAAACACGTTTTATGAAGTTAAAAAGGATTAATCTGAGATGTCACCTAATGTGATTCGTGGAAGGAGGCCAATTTGCATAAGGTTCCTAATCGTTATAGTAACATTGACTAGAATAATACAAGTTAGTTATGAATTTCAATAAGGTGGTGGTAAATGTTATAATAAATGCTAACCTTTGATTTTGTTAATGTTATGGCAACTGTTAAACTTCGATTTACTGCTTTTTTATGAACCTCATATTAAAACTGTTATAATCTATATTTCCTTTTATTATCGAAGCTATTTTAATAAAAGCTTTACTTTGAAGCCGCTTATAACAAGTTGATAAACGCGAATAGCAGTGAAAGATTAAAGGAAAGAGGCAGTTGTTGGTTGAACGCAGAAGACATCATCTGTACTGTGAGTAGAGGTCTTAAAAACAACGTTATTCGTAGTAAAGAAAAAATACAGTAATCTGCCAGAAATATTCAAGAAGTTAATGAAACAGTAAGAGATTTCTGGAACAGAAGGGAGAATGACTATAAAAATAATTGAAAGAGAAAGATTCACGTAACAAACCCAAGATGCTGGAAGTAAAGAATGCTGGTTGCAGCTGACAGATGGAAACTCGAAACAAGAAATCCAGTTAATTTCGGCTATCAGAAACAAGCTATTAGAACGAACTTGATAAAGGCAAAGTTTATAAAACGCAGTCAGAGAGCAAACGCAGGATCTGGAGAAAAAGGAGTGACAGTATAAACCATCACTTAAGTGAATGCTGTAAGCTAGCACAAAAATAATATAAGCGTAGGCATGACTGTTTCCGTAAAAGAGTGCAGTGGGATGTTAGCCAAGTGTGCTGATTCAGAGTGACAGAAATCTGGTACGAATACAAACCAAAGACTGATAGCGGATGATAATCACAAGATTTTATGAGATTTCTCCATAAAGACTCGCTATACTATTAAAGCATGGAGACCCAATATAAATGTATAGGAGAAAATGTAAGGTAACAGACTTTGCAATATCATGTGATAATATAGTGGATACCAAAAAATTTTGAAAGAAAGAGAAATATCAGGACTTCGCCAGAAAGATGGAGAGATTGTGGTAGAAATCTAAGATGACACTTGTTCCTGTGATACTTGATGCACGAGGCAAAACAGCAAAACTGCTACCTAAGAGGATAAAGGACACTGGAACTAAGACATGCATTGTTTCAGTTCAGGATGACACGCATTTGCATAATGGGTCAGCCTGCATTCTGCAAGAATCATAAGAAAGATTCATGAAATTTGAGGTGACTTGTTGTCCACCAAGTTAACATCCCTGCTAGCTAAATTAACATGAAACAACTTTATAGTAATTATTTCTAGAATAGTCACAATTCTGGCAGTTGTGAAGGATTATTCAATATCATCGCCCCCAGTCCTTGATGAATTCTTTATGTTGACGATAGCGGTGGGGGTGTCAAAAGCAAAGTTACCTCAGCGGGATTTGAACATGAAGAGCGGAAACAAATACCGCAAAGTGCAAAGCATTTTGCCCAACGCCCTATCGATTCCGTTCACCAACAATCCACGATAGAACGCCAACGTGGAAACGTTACCTGTCGTTTTACCCGACTGGTTTAGATCAGTGATGTCTAACAACAATACAGGTGCTAAGTATCATGCTTCAATCTTTGCTCGATGCAGTTCTGTAAAGGAAATAATTACTGGAGAAGACGTCGTAGCCTCAACACATGCTGCACCACAGCATGTGCAATCCTCTACATAACAGATATTGACAGTAAATGAAGCGTCTGAAAAGTAAAACGCGTCCCTTCCATAAAGGTTGAAGAGTAGGCGCTCCAGTCCAATCAAATGCGAATTGCGGCACGAGAAGACAATTTGCAGCTTGAATTTCAGGCGTGGGTGCAAGCTTTGCCCGTTGCCCCTCAATTTTCCTAAATCGAGTGGCGTCTTTTACTTTCGTCCGCAAGGGAATGTATGACTCCCATGTGGAGATTATTCCAGCGAATAAAACATTCCTATTGTTGCTGTCCTTTCTTTTAGTAGCATTACTACTACTGCTGCTGTCATTGTTGCTGTTGCGCTTTTTTCTATTGTTGTCTTTATTTGCCATCACTTCTGTTTTTGCTACTGCTGCTGCTGCTGTTATCACATTTGCTAATGTTTTATTGCAACTCTCGTTTGCCACTGTATCAGTGGTGCAATTTTTGGGGACCTTTCTACTTTCAACGATGAAATCTCTTCTCCCATAAGCAGAATGGTATCTTCGTTACATTGCTGCTGCTGCTGCTGTTGTTGTCATTACAGCTACGGTTGTTTGTTGGAATAGCTATGGTGCAATTATTTGGACTTGGAACCTTTCAACGTTGAAAACAAGTTCTCTCGTTTCATAAAGACTGATCATGCTATTAATATTAAAGCAAGGCGTTCAAATATGATTGTAGAGGAGAGAATGAAAAAAATAAGGTCATAAAGACTTTGCGATACCAGAGTGGATACTCAAAATTTCGAAGGTATCCGTGATCTAGTTTTCTAAAAGCATGTTAATAATTACTTAGTAGTTGGTTCACTAATGTTACTTTTCTTCAAAGAGAATTCTGACTGCTAAGGACAATCATCTTTCAGTAAGATCACTCACTCATTACCATAGTTTTTCACACGCGCATGCGCATCCTCTCTCTCTCAAACACACTTCCACTCTCTCGTACACACATACGCGCACAGACACAAACTGATACACACACGCGCAGGCATACAAAATATATTGTATTTATTCATTTATTTTCGACTGTAGATATTAAAATGATTAATATTAGGCTGTTATTAACTGACAACTATTATTAGATGATATTTTCTCTAACAATTGGTATTTTATTTCATATTTCTTTCCCCATTCAAACATAACATATCACACATCCTGTTCTCTTTTCTGTTATTTAAGATATATATGGTGACGCCTTGAACTTCCATTCATTTCGAATATTATTATTCCCTTATTTCTTACACGCTGCATCACTTTTTAATGCTTCTCTTCTTGCTTCACTTAGATTGTTTATTCGTTTTAGCAATTTTCAAAACTGTTTTCAATTAAACTAATGATAAATTACTACTTGTCAAATAGATGATCTCTGTTGGCGTTGATTAATTACAAACAATATCAAGTATCTTTCTCGTATTTTTCTTCCTCAAATACATTGAATATTTATTGAAAATGGAAAAGAAAGAAAGAAAAAGAAACAGCTCTAAAATCTAAATGACAACATTTATATTATTTACAAATATTTCGAGAGCAAATAGCGATATGAAAAGAATTAAACAAGAACATACCTTCGTAACGAGTAATTAATAAAGTTCAACCTTTATTCGTTAGACAAATCTTGGTATAAGCTCATATTTAAAAATGTTAGTAATATGTTTATATCCGAGCGTAACAACAAAAACATTTAAATCCATGCCTTAATGAGTATATACATGTTTACCAGTATTTCTCCCTCACAAAATATATCATATTTATGACTTGAGTTAGCCATTTAATTTAGGCAAATTGTTGGTGGCAGTTATTAAAATTCAAAATTACCCTCAATTAACGGTATACTATCAGAATTAATTAAATATTCAAAGAATTTTACAAAAATTCAAGTTTGTTGAAAAACAACAGATTCTCAAATATACAACAATAGCTAATGCTTTGTCGTTGCCCTTTAAGAGAAAAGAAAAAAAAAAGGAAAAAAGAAAAGAAAACAACCACAAAGTGTTACTGAAAACAATGACTTTGTTAATTGCTATTTAATTAAGACAGTTTGCTTGTTCGGAGTTGAAGAAGAAAATTGAAAACAATATTCATGTCAAAATGTGCATAAATCTGCATAAATTGCTAATCGAAAAACACATGTTGAATTTAATTTAAATTTACCACAGATAAGAACATCAAGGTTTTGTTCTGGGAGGATATAAAATGGTTTATCAAACTAATTTGCCAATAATGTATTTGAAATTGCGCACTGTAAGTACTGGAGCAGAAAGAGCCATGTCAATGATCTTTGCCTGGTCTCCCACTACTGTTGAGTCGATGAAGTCTGAGATAAGCTTCAACTAATGCAGGCCGATGTATGTGAGGAAAATATAAGCTTTGAGATCCAGAGGCAATTTCTCTCTCTCTCTCTCTCTCTCTCTCTCTCTGTCTTTCTGCTTGGAAAAATGAAAAAGAGAAGAGGAAAATTTAAGTGATTAAGAAAAATTTGTTCGGTACATAGGGCTATCTTGCGAGAATTTACCAGTCTGTGACTGTTAGAAAAATATTTGTATTCAGTCTGCCATGAAATTATTACTTTGGTGTTATTTATTTCATATTTAGAGATTAATTAAAAAAAAAATATTTCCATCTAAATAATATTTCCACCGTTTCATTAACCGATCATCATGAGATAACTGAATGGATTAGATTGCCTATGTTCAGTCTACTGCAGAACGAATGCCTCAGTATGTTGCCTGCACCAACTATGGTCTAATGTGGAGGCCATAAATTTGAGCTTGAGATCATGCTGGTTCGACGTGACTTGACAGAGGGGTGCAACTTTTATACTCTTAGAGTATTTAAGTCAATTGCATTGATCCCAGTGCTCAACTGCCTTTTATTTTATCAACCCCCGAAAGGATGAAAAGCAAAGTTGATCTCGGCGGTACTTGACCTCAAAACGTATAGATGGACGAAATACCACTAAGCATTGTGCCCGGCGTGCTAACGATTCTGCCAGCTCGACGCTTTATAAGACTGTTATTACTTCTATTCAGAAACTAAGGCTCTTTGCTTGAATCCACACTGTCAATATTTATACATCTATGCAGACATGCAACAACTGATAACGACCAGAGATCAAACCTGTCGAAACGTAGTGTAGGTATAAATACTGTCAACACGCACGCATATTTAAAGATGAAGCTTGCAATTTTATAAGGCCGTAGTTTATCGGGCATTTAGGCTGAGAGTACATGGATTCTCCTGGCTACGGATTGAAAGTATTAACCTCCGGATGTCACTGCTATTCGTTATCAGCCATATGTAACGGAGCAAGGTGGAAGAAAATACATTGCTTAAGTATGCAACGTACACCCTTTTCAGGAATCGCATCCGTGACCTACCGATAATGAGTCTCACACACTAACCAATAGGGCCATACGCTTTTATTAGATAACTATGGTAACATAAAAAAGAGATTAATAGGTCACCACCACCACCACCACCACTAACAATAACAACAACAGCAGCAGCAGCTGCATTGCAATAATATAATACCCATCATTTAATTATGAAAAGTTTTGGATTTATTAGCTCTCCTCGTAAATTACTGACGCATTTTGGTAACGAGAAGGCATTCCCCCATTAGGGTTTATGATACAAGCTTATATATCAAACACATCTAGACAGATCTCGCGATATTAAGATTATATTACACAAGGGTTCTATCATCCAGGATTACATAGGTTACGAGTTAATATGAGCCTCATCAATCATAACACATCAAGAGGTAAAGTATTAGTGTATGATGAGACATAAATTACTCCTTTATCTGCCAATGATGAAAATATGCTAGTATATATGATACATACATTTCCCAACCACAAGGTTCTGGGTTCAGTCCCACTGTGTGACAACTTGGGCAAGAGTCTTTTACTATAGCCTCAGGCCGACCAAATCCTTGTGAGTGAATTTGGTAAACGGAAACTGAAAGAAGAATACTGATTGGATTACTTTTACGCTTTATCATTTTATGGTTAAAAAAAAAAAAAAACTGTCAGGTACTATTTATCCTCACATATATTACTACAGTTCTAAGGAAAAAACAACATTCTCATCACATTTTTCCCAAATACACAGTCATCTTATCATTCATATTGACCCTCATAAATATTTAGACGCTCAAGCCAACGTAGCCGGCCTGACAGATAGCCCAATACAAGAGCGTGGGTTTTTATCCTTTTGAAAATGTTATTTATTAATGGATATGGAAATTGATTTTCTAATGCTCTAACGACATGGCTTCTTCAGTATTTGTCAGTTAGTTTACCAATTTCTTTAAGATAGGAAGTGAAAATAAAATATTAATGTTACAGTACAAAATGTAAAAGAATCGTCAAAAGAATATCAAGGAATCTCTGACAAAATTTTAATAAAATGAAAGCATATTTTAAATATTTTACAAGAAGAAAATTTGAATAATTAGATAAAAATATGAAGAAATCATGAACATATGATAGAATAAATGGCATCCAAGTATTATTTAATAAATCTTAATAACTGCTGACGTCATTATGGTTTGCCATAAAGCTTCGAATTTGAGAAGAGAGAAAACAGTATTAACCAGAAGGTATCTGAAAACGACACAGTCTATCGAGTTACATTGTCCACCGGAAAGCAATAGAACTAGCTTATTACACTATCTGTGAAGAGCTGTTGCTATTATAAAACGGTATGGAATAGGAGAACAGACGTCACAGGGCAGCATCCACCTCAATCCAGTCAATAAACTATCACTGTGATATCTGTGGGCGCCTGTGTTTATCCAGCTTTGGGCTGCGGAGTTACATGCGCTCTCGTCGAATAGCAGGATTAGCAGAGTTGTGGATGAGATGTCTTACAGTTTTGAGTTACGTTCCTTTACATTCTTGTTCAAACCCCGGTGGAAGATCGACTTTGCCTTTCATCCTTCTGGGGTCGATAAACTGAAATACCTATTGAATACTGGGATCGATACCATCCGTACTAATTCTCATCTAACTTTTGGGCCTCGTGCCTATGTCACATATCTATAATGTGGAAATATATTGCAGCGTTGAATTTTGTTCCTTTATGCTCTGAGTTGAAATGCGGGTAGGAAGAACAGAGTCAACTTCCTGTTTCATTTCGTTTTTTGTTCAGGACCAATAAAATAAGTACTGGAGCTGATTTGTATCCCACTTCTAGAGCTTGTATCAAAAATAGGTAGTGCCTGTATAAAATAAGCTCCAGCTGAGCACTGAGGTCAATGCAATCGACTTAACCCCTCACCTGCAACTGTGGCCTTGTTCTAAAAGTTGGAACCAATATTATGTCCAGTATTATTGAACACGTATTAAGAAACCAGTTTACACTTTACACGATCACGAAATTTGTTAGAAAAACGGCCACGCCTCCTTCAAATTGAATCCTTATATCTTTAAAAATGTCATTCTCCATAAAAACAGTAATTCTCCACAAATAAAGTCATTCTCTACTAGTATTTTGTTAAACCGTTTAGTGAAAGAAGTAAGAGCAATGTCTATAGCCCTTTATATTTCAAGGCCTCCAAGACTGGTGAAAAGAAGTTTCTCTTAAACAGGAGACCTGGGTCGAATACCTGCAATACACTGAACTTCAAGTAAAGCCACCTAAGGATTTGGTGGTGGTGTTAAACTAAGTAATGAATTAAGTCTACTACATAAATATTAAGAACGTATTCTTCACGAACAAGTACTACAAGGCGTCTGGTCTAAAAAGCTAACGATTTTGCCAGTCTTTTTTTTTACTCAGGAACGGCGAAGAATGACAACGGTGAAATCTAAACGTGGAAAGTGGAAAGTCAGTCTAGATACTGTAAAGAATGTTTCTACTAATACAATGGTACACTCTGTATGAATAAAAGAAGGAATGGTCATGGCTGAAATAATCTACGATTATTGGTGTGTCCAGATACATCCAAATTAAGATTAAGTAATAATAACAAACATTTTAAGACGGTAGGGTAAGATTTATGGTAGAAGTGGTTACTATTTCTAGCGCGTCGAGCGACTGCAGAAAGACTTGTCCGATGGTTCGGGACATTCAGAGTAAAGAACAGTTGCTGGTAAGTTTGTACTATACCTCTTCTCCATCGGAGTCATCGGGGACTAAACAGCATCCAACAACCACAGTCACTTTAAACACTATACATCAAATTAAGAATTTAATGGGAAAGCGAGCGTGAGAAAGAGAACGAGAAAGAAAGAGAGTGAGAGAGAGAGAGAGAGAGAGAAAGAAAGAGTAGAACAAAGAAAGAAACAAAGAAATAAAGGAAGAAAGGAAAAAATGAGGAAAGGTAGATGGAAAGAAAGAAAAAAGGGATAGATAGAAAGATAGATAGAGAGAAATACAGAAAAGGAGCGGGAGAGAGAGGGAGAGAGAGAGAGAGAGAGAGAGAGAGACAGAGAGAGACAGAGAGAGAGACAGAGAGAGAGACAGAGAATGAGTGATTGATAGAAAGAATATGGTGCAAAAGACTTTTGAGCTTAAATCGCTAACTCTTAAATCCCCAAAATAGTAAATGTTTGACTGCATCGATAATAGCAACAGTAACAATAAATTCAGTCATCAATAATGATAATTTTTTGGCATCAGACATCATACACAACAAGGGATTAAGGACTTATTGCATTACATTACAACTCTTTCATATCTTTCCCTAAAATAATACTCTATTTTTAACTTTTCCACCCAGACAGAAATAATAGTGATAATAATAATAATAATAATAATAATAATAATAATAATAATAATAATAATAATAATAAT
>NC_068990.1:81397332-81411941 GCF_001194135.2 Octopus bimaculoides | reverse complement strand
ATATATATATATATATATATATATATATATAGATAGATAGATAGATAGATAGATAGATAGATAGATAGATAGATAGACAAGCAAACAGACATATATGCATATGTATCTATATATATATGTGTATATATCTATATACATATACATGCATACATACGTACAGACGTACATACAAACGTACATACATACGTCCATACGTACATGCATACACACTCATACATGCATACATACCGTTATAATATTCTCCAGTAAAGCAATTTGAAGATATTTTCCACTACCTGTCTCTTTTCAGAAAAAGACTACTTTTTCTGGATTTCAAACTATAACCAGAATTAATAGGCGTTGAGAAACAACTTCTCCTCTTCTATTATGCGGAACCTAAGGACATTAAAGCACCCATTCGTCCGGAGTTCTGTGGCATCGATAACATTCTGATAGCAGATCTAATAAAAGTGATAGGAGACGTGTTCATTGTGTGAAGAAAGCACGTATAGCATATCATTAACCACAAGCAAATCTCAAGATACAAGTAAGGTGCTACGGCAATGTTCAAAATACATCAGCAATGATACAAATTAAGCGTGTCACATGATCCGGAACAACTTCTGGATGAGGCGAGAAAGAAAGAGAAGGTATCAAAACAACGAAGGCTTGTAGCATGACAAAAAACATATGCCAAGGTCCGTGGTTCATTGGTGTTACCGTCAGAAATGAACTAACCCGTAAATTTAGAAATAAATATACACGGAAGTAAACTTAATAAACCAAAATAATAGAAAAAAAATAAAACAAGTATAAATCACTAAAAGTGAATAATGCCGGTTTAGGATAACCCCGTACACTGACAACAAATGCAGAATGTGTGCAACCAACCCACCAGTTGACTGCAGACTAGGAATAATGTACTACATGTGTATGGAAGCAGTGTAGAGCCGTTTGCGTAATCTGTGTTGGAGAAACGCTCCGCAGCATAGATGAGACAGTTGAAGAACACGGGCTTCAATATAATGTAAAGAACCAGCCATTCATGCTCTACTAACATGCTATACAGAAACACAATGGACTTTTAAACTATGATGAAATCACTAGCGTAGCTAGAGTGGGGAGGAGGCGGCCGTCCGCCTTAGGCACACTTTTATGGGGCAGAAGCACTTTTGGGTCTGCTGTAGGTAATGTGCATTTTTTGTGAGGGGCCAGCTAACTAAAGGACCATCCCGGACGACATACACTAGCTACGCTAGTGGTTGAAATATAGATTCTTCTTACACAACCGAGAAAGTTCCTCTTCTACGAGAAGTGGTAGACATTGGAAGCAGATTGTGGGCTCAACCACATCCTCAAAAGTAGAATGAGTCGAGTAACAAGATTATTACAGCCACTTATACGGACACCGCCGAACACACTATACACACCGACATATACAAATTCTAATTTCAGAACAAAAAAAACAAAAAAAAGGCAAACGAAATTAAAAACACAAAGAGTCACAACGAAAACAAATCAGAAGCAAATAATATATTCATATTTTTGACGTCACATGGTTGACACTTGACAACATAATTTCCAAAAGAAAATCAATTAGAAAATTTGAAATCATTGAAAAGTGTACAGTAGTTTGATGAAGAATTCATAACAAATTAGTTAACGGCGAAGGTGAAGTGAGAGATAAACAGTGCCTGTATTTGTTAGCACTATGACCATCGCAAATTATAAAAAAATATGTTTCACATACGGTTTCGAACTCGAATTATTAGAAAGAAAATATAAACGATATACGCCCATATGTGCGAATATATATGCATATGTGTATGTATGTGTGAGTGTGTGTAAAAAGGTCTTGGGAAAAGAAAGATGTAACAGAACCACATTATGCAGCGTTGTGTTTAAGAGGGCAGGGTGTGGTGAGAGTTATTTGGCTTCTGTTTTCTAAGGAGGTCGAGCGATTACTGGTGCGTTTGTTTGTGTATGTATTTTTATTCTTTAACCCCCAGTTGTCGAAAATGATATTCTGTAAGCAAAATTATTTTATTAAGTAATCAGATATGGTACACTCGGATCCCATCCCAAAATGAGGAAGCGGTAATGTAAGCAATCGTAAAATCTAGAACAGGAGAAAATGAAAGTAGGATTGCCAGCTCAGAAAAATTAACCGGACGTTATACTAATAGGTATCGGGTCACAAAATGATTCAAGTAATATCTTTGATGCTACAGTAATTCTTTCAACTGATTTGGTGAAAAGTCCTGGAGGTCATAGACAGACGAGACAAATCGCCTCCGATCGAATGTAGGAGTGATTGATACCGATATTTCACCATTTTTGTGGCATATCACCATCATGTAGCTGAATCGAACTGGGGACGAATGTTAGGTATGCATCGCTGTGGAATACCAGCAAATGATTCTTACATTATATCTAATCCTTGACTGGTGATTCGATTCGTTCCTCAAGCGTTATACCGCAGCGAATCAGTGAACAAACATACATTGAACATGAGTGGTCCATAGTATATATATATATATATATATATATATATATATATATATATATATATATATATATATATATATATCGGACAATTCAAAAGTCTTCTAATATCTTAATGCTATTTAACCCAACTATGAATAAATGGCCTAATTAAAAGCCAGTGTTTCTTCTAATTATCAGTTAATCTTATTCTTTTAGCCAAGTATTTAAAATGCCCATCACCATGCTCAATATGCAACAAACCTTTATTTTTTTTTAGCGGAAGCCATCAAAAGCGTTGTGCTTCGAGTTTTTACATTTTCAGTTCTTCACCTTACATAGTCAAAGTCTATGATCGCAGTCCTGTAAACCTGATCACGCAGATAGACCTAGACCTTCAAAAGATATCCAACCGAGTGAGATATGATCGTCTAGATAACCAAAAGACAGGTCTATCTCTACCAATATTTGGGAAATTGTGCATTAAGGAATTACCGTGTAATGATACTCTATGTAGAGGTGC
This sequence comes from Octopus bimaculoides, assembly GCF_001194135.2. NCBI lineage: Eukaryota > Metazoa > Mollusca > Cephalopoda > Octopoda > Octopodidae > Octopus > Octopus bimaculoides. Next base: position 81,408,955 of record NC_068990.1, on the reverse strand, counting down.
ACCATCTTTCTATAGAATAATGTTCAAGAACATTATTATTTTTTTTTTACATATCTGTTTCTAAAACATTTTCAAGAACATGAAATAAACGTCTTTTTATTCAAAATGAATGGTAGCAGGTGGTTGCATTTCACCGAAACTTTAGCCTTTTAGAACTAAGCAAGTCTGTAGCTGAGCCTCAAGTTCTAAATCACTTGAATGTGCTGTGCATAGAGACACGACTAGGAATGTTTCTTTCTATTTCTTCTGATTTATTTCCTTTAGACTTGTACGATTGATTCGTTATGTTGGGTCATTTTCTGGAAAATGAGTATTCTCTTTTGATAGCGGTATTATGCACTTAAAACAGTCAAACATTAAACTAGAATATCTGTGTGTATTTATAATTATAACATGTGTACAGACTCGGAAAGAACAGCACCAGCTGTTATGTTTTGTCTCAGACAAGCTTCTCAAAGTGACTTGAGTTAAAAACAATATATACTATATACATCAAAAAGTATTCACAACAGAGTGTTAAACTGAGTTTATTATTTTAAAAGTGATTTAAGGTGGCGAGCTGGCAGAATCGTTAGCACGCTAGGCAAAACGCTTAGTGGTATTTCGTCCGTCTTTATGTTCTGAGTTCAAATTCCACCGAGATCGACTTTGCCTTTCATCCTTTTGTGGTCGATAACTTAAATACCAGTGGAGTACTTGGGTCGATATAAACGACCTCATATTTCAGGCCTATAGTAAAAAGGGTTATTTTAAAGCGATTTGGAAATAATAACGAAACACTAACACGGTGCCTCAGAACTGAGAGGAGACTCATATGTATCATAATGTTCGTGTTGACTGAGACTTCAAGTGCCATCTCAAATCTATTTACATCACTATAGCAAATTGAAATTATATATAAATTTTGTAACAATATATGCGTGCGTATGTGTGTGTGTATGTGTGTGTGTGTAAACGCGCGGATTAATACATAGACTTGTAAGGAATTTGAATCAAACTGCGTATATGTATGTACTACGAGAATCATAAATCACAATTTACTGTTTTGAAAAAGTAAGCACATATATACTATGCCTTAAATAAAAGGACAGAATGGTTATATTATACTAACTCCAGATGGAGGAAAGATGAAGTGAAATATAATAACATTGTAACCCAAAAACTGAAGAACATAAAAAAATATCTTTCAAAGAATTTACACTGACGTTCTACGTTTCAACCAAGTCGTTGACCTTGGAATTTGATAATATTTAGTGAAAAATATGTCATTTATCTGAAACTTTTAGGTGGATCCGTTACCAGCAGTAATTTTCTTTTCCGCTGTTGTTTTTGTCCCAAGTCAACTTTATCTGAAAACCCTATAAAAAAAATTTTTTAAATCCTTCTTTGAGAAAAAATTTGTTTCTGCTTCTAGTTTGAAGTTGGTCGAATGACTAAGGAAATGGCTCACTTCCACTGAAGCAACTCGCCACTGCCAGTTCTAGAGTTCGAACTCAACTTTAGATTTATGAATATTTTTTTTATATAACTGGTTGAATTATCATTTTTTTTCTCAAACCTTAACGATATCGAATTTTGAACTTCTCTTCCTTGACTATCTTTTTACAAGAATAATCATTAACTTTAATCAATTCACATCTCATGACGAGTGTATTGAATATTCATTAAAACTTTTTCTTTTGTTCACTGTATTTAAGAATTTTGGTATGTACTTAGCTTCATGTTTTTCATACAGGAGTCATCCCGAGGATATGCCTAAATATTATGAAAATAAGTGGAGGCATTAACGATTAAAGTAGCGGACTCGTAGTCGAGGGATCGCGGGTGATGATCTTGGCAGTATATAAAATTAAAGAGAGACTGTTAGGACATAAACCACTGTTAATGATTCACATGTGACTTGAAAGATCATTTAAATTTGGCTTGTGTCCTTACCTCTGTGTGCGCGCGCATATGTTTGAGTGTGTGAGCATTTATGTACACGAATATATCCAAATACGCTTAAAATTTATTATGAAAACTTCACAGTTAATTGTACAGCATATAGCATTTGGATATAATTACCACCACAGCACAGTCTCTGCAATAATAGAAATTGATGAAGTATTTAGGCCAGGGTCCCATCCCAAAACTGTCCTGTTTTAAAAATGCAAATTTTCAATCATTTTGGAGCCTGAAACAATTTGGATAAAGAATTATCAACCAATAATGTCTTAGGAGCGGCATGAACATCACTAGACTGCATTTCATTTTGTGGAAATGTTTCTTATAAACATGATAAACCTTAACTGCTAGTCGCTAATTTTAAACATCAGATCTTCTGCTATTTTAAATAAATATTATTTACTTCTTTATTGCCAACAAGGGGCTAAACGTAGAGGGGACAAACAACGACAGACAAACGGATTAAATCGATTACATCGACCCCAGTGCGTAACTGGTACTTATTTAATCGACCCCGAAAGGATAAAAGGCAAAGCCGACCTCGGCGAAAATTGAACTCAGAACGTAACGGCAGACGAAATACCGATAATCATTTCGGTCTGTGTGCTAACGATTCTGCCAGCTCGCCGCCCTATAAACTAAATATTATTGTACTACAAATGTTTGGAATTGATATTCAAGTCTTCCATACACAACTCGGGTGTGACATTACATTCTGAACAAAACTCAAGGACACGTGATTGTTGCTTTTTTTCTCTCTGTCAGCAAATTAAAGTAATGCACTATATTAAACATGGGCGCATTGCAAAGCTTTGTTTTGTACTTGTATATCAGTTATGATAGTTATCGAGAGAAATCTATCCACCAATGATGAGAACTTTCAGCTTCCTGTTATGTTTCGAAGAAAATCATTACCCAATGAAAATGAATTAATTACTCAAATCTGTTTGAAGGATCTAGATAGAACGTTAGTTCTCACAAATTAAGTTACAGCATATATTCTAATTTGTACATTTCTTTAATAAATAAGGCAGAGGAGAAAAGAATTGGGATATATTCTTGTAAGGTCGAGACTGGGGAGCCTGATTTTTCACATGCCCATCTTGAATATCAACAGCAATGTGAGAAAAGAGAGAGAAGTTTTGGGTTTGTTAACATTTAACGTCATCAAAATCCAAATTGAACATCGATCATTATGTTAAGTTTTATTCAATTAGCTGGAGATGCAAACACAGCAAAAAGAACACATCCACTCAGTATCTTTCTCTTTCTACGATTATTCATGATCATTTTTTTTGTTCGTTAATTAATCTTTCATTTATTAATTGGTCTTTCGTTGATTTGTATTTTTTTGACAGACTTTTTTTGCTCATCAGACGTTAATTGTTTCTCGTTGAAATTTGGTATTAAGTCTTCTGCAATTTTTTCTATAAAGAATTTTCACAAATGTGTAAGACAAGTAATTCGTTGATAATTTGAGGCAACGCTCCTTCCAATCTGTCTTTTAGCATCACTCAAATTCTTCCTTTAATTATCCACTGTGGTAATATCCACTCATTTACCCATAAGATTATGCTTTCACGGTGACCTGTAAAAGTTTTCAACTAGTAACTTCGGACAAGATGTGATGCAGCTGTTTTCTACTTTTCTACCTTTAAAACATTTTTCTTGAATGCTTGCTTTTCTTAAGGTAAATCTTTCCGAGATTCAACATAGTTTTCTATTTGTTTTACCCCCCCCCCCCGCTCAAGTATTTTGCATTCGACCTTTTGTCGTCATTTCCCTCACATGAAGATGTATAACTTAACAAAAAGGAAAAAACTGAGAGAAGGATCGAAAACTTAAACAGCGACTAAAAGTAAAGCCTTGAATTATAATGTACAAAAAACGAAGCAATCCGTATCAGCAAAATCATCTTTATTAATCTAACGAGAAGCATTTATTCGACATTTGTGAGGGAAATGACAACAAAAGGTCGAATGCAAAATACTTGGACAGGGGAGGGGTAAAACAAATAGAAAACTATGCTGAATCTCGGAAAGATTTATCTTAAGAAAAGCAAGCATTCAAGAAAAATGTTTTAAAGGTAGAAAAGTAGAAAACAGCTGCATCACATCTTGTCCGAAGTTACTAGTTGAAAACTTTTACAGGTCACCGTGGAAGCATAATCTTATGGGTAAATGAGTGGATATTACCACAGTGGATAATTAAAGGAAGAATTTGAGTGATGCTAAAAGACAGATTGGAAGGAGCGTTGCCTCAAATTATCAACGAATTACTTGTCTTACACATTTGTGAAAATTCTTTATAGAAATTATTGCAGAAGACTTATACCTAATTTCAACGAGAAACAATTAATTTCTGATGAACAAAAAAGTCTGTCAAAAAGAAGAAAAAAAAACATACCAACGAAAGACCAATTAATAAACGAAAGACTAATTAATGAACAAAAAAATGATCATGAATAATCATAGAAAGAGAATGCTTTCGCTTAGCGCATATAAATGTGATCGTGCTTGTATAAGTGAGTGTACGTGTAGTTTTCCTTTGACACATAGTAAAAAAAAACAACTATCTTCAAGTTTGATCTTTTAATAAAATATTTTTCCCACTTCTTTCTTAGTTCATTATATTTTTTGTTTGGAACAATGATTTATTAGCGTTTCGATTCTTTTGTAGTCCTCTTTTGAAAATGGAGCGATGATATTAATGTCAAGTTGTTCGCGCATTCTATATAAACAAGTATACGACGGTAATTCCTGAGAATATCCTGCACACATACACACACACATGTATATATACCTATACTTACATATTATTTCTTTCTCTCCTTCTACCTTTCTCTCTCTCTGTCTCTCTCTTTCTCTGTGTATATATATATATATATATATATATATGGATGGATGGATGGATGGATGGATGGATGGATGGATGGATAGATGGATGGATGGATCGATGGATGGATCGATGGATGGATCGATGGACAGGGTGCTCGAACTAAATTTGACAATTTTATGTCTCATTTTTCAGGGATAGCTTGATGTATCGTTGAACAGTCAACAACGTTGTAGAGCATAACTATTAAAGTTGTAGTTGATGAAAGTTAGCTGGCATGCAGGACTGGAAGACATCTAAATATTGGAGAAGAGGTGTCTACATCATCATGATTCGCACCGGGTATCGAAATGCCGACATTGTGACTGATGTTCAATGCATTGTGAACACTGTGGAAGCTGTAGGACGTGACATAGACAGCTGCAACGGAAATTTGGGAGCTGTGACCAGGAGGCGTCCACACGCCGGAGTTTAATTTCACATCTTTAAACAGGGCCTTAAAGCTCAATTCAGACGGCTATGTGAAGCTCCTGGGAACCGTGGTAAATTCCCGGCTAGAGAGATTTGCCGCTGGTGGGGCCATATGTGTGGCACTAAGATTCGACTGCTTGTCATACTTCTCCAAAGAGAATCTCTCCGACTTCATCAACCCTAATTTATGGTCTCCTAATTCCCCCGATTATAATCCCATGGATGACTATGTATGGGGATTGTTTATATCTCTAATGTTCTAGCAGATAATCTTATCGATTTCTCTCGTTTACTTTTGATGTTCTTCCTTTAATCTAAGTTCGATCTACAATCTTCAAATTAAATGGCTCTAAGGTCAATGCTTCCGTCAGCTTTTACCTCAGTTTTTCACAGATCTCTTGTTGATCATTACCAGAGCTGTTCATATGAAATTCCTTTTCCTCCTATATGTTTCTGCTTCATAAAGTCAGTAATTTGGCGCTTTCTATTTCCCTTGTGTGCTACTACTAATTTAGGCCTTTTAGGTTCTATTACTCTACCTATCTGAGTTTTAAAATTCCACATCTTATACTTCTCATTTTCTAGGACTTTACTAGATCCATATTCATACTACTTATTAGTATGGTTAAATCCTAGCTTTCTACATATTTTCCAGTGGATTATTCTCCCTTGGTAGTCATATCTTTCCTTGTGTTCTTTTTGTGACAGCATACTACACTCACCAACTATATGAGTAATACTTTCTTCCTGTAATTTACATAACCTACAATGGGAATCTATCTGACTTTTGTCTGTCTTAGCGTTTATCCAGTTAGTCCTCAATGCCTGTTCCTCTGCTGTAAAATCGTTATCGACATTTTTCGTTCCACTTGGAAAGGAAAATCAGGGTGGAGAGGGAAGTGTTACCTCCTAGTGATGTTGTCAAAAGTTGGGTGACTGAACACAAATGGGTAAGGTGTATGGACCTACTCTGAACATGCGCCTATAGATTAGAGAACAACAGTTGAGAGAAGGCTCATGCCTTTGGTAATTGGAATAATCCTGGATCTGTGGTGTTCCTTGGCTGATTCTAGTCATTTTTTTCCTGTATCAAGAGGGCTGCAAATTCATGTTTTCACAACATTTGTATACTACTTATACTTTTATCTCAATTCACCGTCTCATCCTTTTCCTTTCACATCTTATGTAAACCCAACCCACACAAATTGTAGACTGTCCTTGTGATGTCTCCCCACATTTATTTCCTTGTGGTTAATAAAAGAAATAATAATAACAATTATTATTATTATCAATTCTATATTTTTTTGCACACAAGTCTTAAGTCTCTGACCCTCACCTTTACTTTAAGGGACAGCCTATCTTTTGAAATATATTTTCACACAATTTTTACCCTTCACCATATAAACTGTTTATTTATTTAGTACATACATCAGCAGAAACTCACAAACGCGCACACGCACAAACACAGATACACACATAGGTACCCGTATATATGAGTGAGTATATGTATAAAAATTAATATGTGTGCTTCAGCTTAGATACAAGATATAATCTGCGTGTGTGTGCGCGTGTTTGCATGATTTATGACAAAAATTTTCTCTCATGACCTGGTTTCATTTCTTCAGCTTCCTCTCGGTTTACACGTACGCACTTTTATGTTGAATCACAAAACCACTAAAAACAGCCATCGTGAACAACAGTAAGAACAATAATTACAGAATTTTTAGCATTTTAACTCCAGTATTAGAAATACCATTCTCAGTGATTTGAAGAAGCTGTAAAAGTATTGTGTAGACAAGTATTTCTGTTGTAGATTTTATTCACACTCATTGAAAATTTGGAAATATTTTTGGTATCTTACGTGATCAGCAGAATCTCTAAAACGCCAGCGAGGTGGAATGAGAGTATTAGTAGAACGTCTGATATAATGTCTTACGACATATTCATTTACTCATCTTTATGTTCTGATTTCGAATCCTGCTATGGTCAGCTTTGTATTTTATTCTTCTGAGGTCGATAACATAATCAGTCAGGAACTGATGGTGGTGGGGGTGGGGGGTGGCGGTCGATCGTAATCGAGTATAATCTTCTCTCAAGTTTCAGGTCTTGTGTCTTAAACGCTTCCGTGACAATAAGTAATAAGTAATCCGTGTATCAATAAGTAATTAATTAACGAGTTCGTGGTATATTATCACAAGAGCACATGTTTAGCTGAATAGGACTATCAAGGATTTAATCAATTCTACTTGTTATCGTTTAACTCCAAATCAACTTCCAAGTGAAATTAGATTAATAGACGTCATCCTTGCCATAACCATACAATCTTTTCGTTTTATTTCAGACTTATCCTACCTTTATTGTTTTGTTTTTTCTCTTACAATGATAAAGCTTGATTTTAAGGTGATTTGGCTTCTATTTCTAAATGATCAAACAAACAGGTACAGATACCTCATTCGTCAGTTGAACGACGAATTTCATTAGTATCATTGATTACTGACCCCAGGGAGACTAGGAAGATAAAATCTAAATGATGAGCAACATTGAGGTTGGCATTCAGAAATTAAAAGGATAATCACCACCAAATATTTTGTCCAATGCTCTTTCGATTCTTGTGGTTCTGTTGTGGGCACGATTGGAAATGTTCAAGTCACGACTTTATCTCTCCAATGAAGACCCCATCAGCTTGTTTTAGTATGGCATAAGGCAGAATGTAAGAGTGAAGATATACGTAATGCTCTCAAACAAATTTGCTGAAGAATACATACGTGTGATGAAGCTTGTTTGAAAGGGCCAGTACTGAATTTTACCAAAGTGTTGCAATTGGAGGATGGCCAGAATCTGGAGCTGGAAGTAGTCGGCGTCTTGCGGTATCCCCACCGTTCTCATGTGGTGCATTGTCTTACAATATATATCTAAATATTTATTTTCAAACTGTTTAATTTTTGTATAAAATCATAGGTGCATATGTGTGAGCTAGATGGATACAATTGACAGAACGTCGTATAAAATGTCTTCGGAATTTAGTTGAGTTCTGTTTTTCCTTTTACGTTACTTACGTTTACAATGACTCTCATGCTCAGCGGTATTTTCTCCGTCTTTTTTGTTCTGAGAAAATTCCGCTGAGGTTGACTTTGCTTTCCCCTTTCGGAGTCAATAGAATATGTACCAGTTTAGCAGTGGGGTCAATGTAATCGACTAGCCCCCTCCCTAAAAACTTCAGGCCTCGTGCCTATAGTAGAAAAGATTATTATTATTATTATCACCGTTTTATTCAATTTAATTTCATCCAATTTTAAGGCACTCCGTTTAAATAGTTCTCGACAATCAACACCTGCTCAATACATTCAATTGATGTTTTATCCAAAATCTATTTTTTTTATTTTGCCATGTCTTTTTATTTTAAATAAATTTATTTTAAATAAATTTTACTCTCTTTCCAGCAGCAATCATTAACAAGCCAAACTTAAGTCGATAAGGATGTTGTTGTTGTTGATGATGATGATGACTATGATGATGATGATGATTTATGGTACTAATTATTTCTAACTGTGCCGTAATGTCACAAATTGTTATTGCCTTTGTTTAACCACGTTAGCTGTGATCCAGGAGTCCTATGACCAAAGACGTTGCAGTAATAACTGGTAACAATTCTCTCTCTCTCTCTCTCTCTCTTTCTCTCTTTTATTAAACATAGTCTAAACAAGGACAACATTATCCAATACGACCTTTTTTTTTTTAATAAGGTGTAATAGTTGGGTAACATGGTTGCTATTTCTTGCAGTTCTAACGAACAAGTAGGAGGACAAATCACTGGTTGGAAGTTAGACATTTTGATCAAATCGAGAGCATCATCATAATATTGTTTTAATATTTTGACCTCTGGAACATGAATCATAAAACAGATGAATACTCAACCAACTTGAGATTTTCCTACGTGTTTATTCCACAAAGCTTTACAATTTCTCCTGAAATGTTATTGTTTAGCTTCATATTATCTTTGATAAATGATCAACTGCTCTCCAGTTTTGCCCATCCCATTTTATTTTCAGATATAGTATTACATGGGTTACATTATCCAATGCGTCCTTCTTTTGTTTTACATGAGAGTATGAGAGCTGAGGGTAATTTTATCGTTATTCTTAGCAGATTGAGCGACCACTTAGAAGCTCTTCCATGTCTCATGAAATATGATTATTGTTGACGTTTAGTTCCTTGTCAGTCCTGATTATCACGGACTACACTGAACATTGTTTCTTTTTTTTTCTTTATGACAGTAGGAAGTACTTTGATAGAATTTCATTCTTATTTCTAGTGAATCAAGTGACCGCATAGAAGTTTTTGTGTCTTGCAGCTAATAATAATAATGAATCAGAATTTTCAACATCAACACAAGGACGCGAAATTTCGAGGAAGAGTATCAATCAATTGAATCGATACCTTCTATTTTCATTGATGATGGAAGGGATGAAAGACGAAGTGAATGTGAGTCAAATTTCAGTTCAGAACATAAAAGCATTGTAACCCGATGCCAGGGGATGCTTTTTGTGGGTCTTTAATTAATAACATATTTTAATTTATCCACAACATCACACATTTATTGAGGGGCACAGTAAATTTGACTGGTACCGATTTTATCGATCACGATACCTGGGTTAACAGATTGGAAGGTAAAGACATCCTTGACGGCGTTTCAGTATGTTAGAGGATCTAAGTCTACCGTCTGTTACAAGTAACTAAGGTTCCGCACATGGTGCAGGTTTGAGCAATATCTTTCTTAATTGCTCAACAGTACAATTCTCTCCTTTTGTTGCCACTGATTTGTCCGAAGAAAATGAACTGACGCACAAACGGATTCATCTGAAGTATTTTCTCATTTACTCATTTGCTTGTTTCAGTCATTTGACTGCGGCCATGCTGGAGCACCGCCTTTAGTCGAGCGAATCGATCGCACGACTTATTCTTTTATAAGCCTAATACTTATTCTATCGGTCACTTTTGCCGAACCGCTACGTTATTACGGGGACGTAAACACACCAGCATCGATTGTCAAGCGATGTTGGGGGGGGGGGAACAAACATAGACACACAAACATATACACACACATACATATATATATATATATATACATACATATATACGAATTATTATATTAATAATTTATTATTCACTCCGAAATGGTGAAAAGAAAATTAGCAAATTTGATTTGGTGTGATTCGAAATCAGACCTCAAAGGGTTGGTATATATACTGGTTTCCTACTTTGGCACAAGGCCAGAAATTTCGGTGGACGGGGTAAATCGATTACATCGATCTCAATGTACAAATGGTGTTTATTTTATCGATCCCAAAAGAATGAAAAATAAAGTCAACCTCGCCAGAATTTGAACTCAGAACGTAAAGACGTACGAAACTCCATGGTAAATATTTTCACTAATATTTTTGGTGGGGTTGCTACAGTTTGAATATCACTGATCTCGATGGTATGTGAGTATTTTCAGTTTTGTTTTATCGCTCTTGTCTTGTGCGTGTGCGCTTGAATGTGCACGTTTCTGTTTTATTGTGTGGCAAATTTAGGAACAGTATTTGATAAGCGAGATTTTTGCCGCTATCGTGTGGGTGTTTTGCAGGAAGCAGTTATTGTGACGTGATATTCTCGAGCTGTTGATGTTACTAATTATTTTGTATTGGGTTCTACTGTTTGCAGTTTATGTTGGATGCGAAGGTACATTCCGATACTTTTATTTCCAGTTTTTTCTTTATTATATCCTTGTTTCATGTGAAACAAGTTGTTTCATGTGAGTTTTATTTATGCTGTATGTGATATTCCTGCATTGTTTTAAGGTCTTTCCTTGTTTTTATTAGGCTTGCTAATCCCCTGCGTATTTAGTGTTACACGTTTATGCTTCCTTTTAGGATGCATTTTATGGAAGTTCTTTCAATTATATTGCTGAATGTGTATGTACGAGAGCATCTATGCTTAAGCTGATTGTACTATTGCTGAATTTTACGAACCCCAATCTAGTTCCATGCTGAAAATTGTTCCACCGGGGTTTTGTGTGGCTCATTTTATTCATTTATGTGGCAATCTTTTGTGTTAGCAGTGTTAGGAAAGAGGTTTGTTTGTCATATGGTTGTAGTTAGTAGATCTAGGAAGGAGAAACCAATATCTGAACCGATATCTGGATAAGACTTATAATTATTTGGCTGCGATTTTCCTCGCTATTTAGCCCAAATCATCCATGATCGAGCAGACCTGTCATTAAAGCTGTTCCAACTGTAAATATATATATATATATATATATATTAAATAGGATTGATATAGATAGATAGATAGATAGATAGGTAGATAGATAGATAGATAGATAGATAGATAG
>NC_068990.1:81392452-81397026 GCF_001194135.2 Octopus bimaculoides | reverse complement strand
AAAATAAATATATATATATATATATATATATTAAATAGGATTGATATAGATAGATAGATAGATAGATAGGTAGATAGATAGATAGATAGATAGATAGATAGATAGATAGATAGATAGATAGATAGATAGATAGATAGATAGATAGATAGGCATGTGGGTCATAAGTTAGTTTAGTTTTTTTTATTTCGAATCGTCTGTGTGTGAGACTTTATGATGCCGCCATTTTTGAAGTCTTTTTTTTTATTACAGGGTTTGAGCGAAGTCATGGTATTCAAATACTTTTCTCTGTTCAGTGTTTATTTTTCGTTTTCGCCTTTTACATGACTTACAAAAAGAAAAACAGCATCGCCGACATTTTTCAGGATCTCTGAGATTAAATGTGGCAGGGTGGAATGTATCTCAAGATGGAAGACATTGTCACAATATTTACATCATTGTGCACTCTACTAGGACATCTAAAGTACAAGTGCTGTGTTTTTCTGTCAGCATTTTATGGTTTATCTCGTTTTCCTTTAGAGCCTATTGTTTTCAGAATTCAATTTTTCAGTGAGTGAGTGCGCGCGCGAGTGTGTTTGTGTGTGTGTGTGTATATGTACACATATGCATACGTGTAAACAAACAAACAAACGCACACGCACAGAGACACGCACATACACATATACATACATATATATATACATACATATACGTACATACATACATATATCTCTTTACTCTTTACTCTTTTACTTGTTTCATTTGACTGCGGCCATGCTGGAGCGCCGCCTTTAGTCGAGCAAATCGACACCAGGACTTATTCTTTGGAAGACTAGTACTTATTCTATCGGTCTTTTTTGCCTAACCACTAAGTTACGGGGACGTAAACACACTACCATCTGTTGCCAAGCGATGTTGGGGGGGACAAACAGTCACACAAACGTACACACACACACACACACACACACACACGCACAAACACCCCCCCCACACACACACACACACAAACATACATACAATCACACACAATGTCAAGATACTAAGGAGTTTGAAGGAGATTTGTTTTCAAATTCTAGCTGCTCCAACGATTGCGTAGAAGGTGTCCACCGGACGATAAATGCATTTTCATATTTAGTACTTTCTTCCCTTATTACGTCGGTTGTCTGTGCGTATATAATGTTATAATGCGTACTTCGCTGTTTTGTTTGGTTTGTACTTTATTGTGGTTTGTTGTAGAGAATCTGCTGGGGTCCAAGTCGAACCGATATATTCTGCGACAGATCAAAAGTATTGTTTATACAGAATTGCTGTTTTTATTTCTGTCGGCCAAAAATGATACCAGTAACTACTTTAAGAATGTCACTGGTGTGTGTTGTAAACACTGTGGATGAGTTATATGTTTTTTCTCAAATATATGCATATTCTGTGCAGACATTTGTCAATCGGAACGAAGATAACAACAGTTCTTCTATTTAGTTTGCAGCATTTGTGTTACTGTCATTGTCATCGTAATTTTCCCTATAAAATCCTCTGTAGTTCTGGAGTATATGTAAACGTTGTTATTTGGTAATGTTTATGTATCTTGCAGACTTTCAAACGCATCTGTATGGAACCCGTTTCATGCAGATTTGTAAATATTGTTATTCTCTGACTACATTCCTACATGCTGTGAAGAAAATTTCTCTGTCGCGACCACATCTTTCGATCGACATTCTGGTTGTGAAAATCATGTCTTTTTTTTTCTAACATATTTTCGGTATTAGTTAACTCTGTATATTTTAGTATTTACAAATATTTCCTTTGATTTCTGGCAGTTCGAAAAGACCATATTAAACCTTCCTGGCCTTGTAGCTACTGTTTGCGATATATTTTAATCTTTACTTCTTTCAGTCATTGGACTGCAGCCATGCTGGGCGACCGCCTTGAAGAACGGTCACTCGAACGGATCGACTCCAGGTGTTATTTCTTTTTCAAGCACCGTAATTTTTCTATTGCACTCATTTGCCGAACCGCTAGGTTACGTGGAAGTAAACACACCGGTTGTCAAATAGACACACACGGCAAGCTTCTTTCAGTTTCCATTTACCAAATGTACGCACAAGGCTTTGATCGGCCTGAGATTATAGTGAAAGACTCTTGTCCACGCAGTAGGACAGAACCCAGAGCCACGTGGTTGAGAAGCAAACTTCTTACCACACAGCCACGTCTGCGCTGATGTAGATTTTTCTTTCAACGTTGATGGTTATGCTGGTACTAATAGTTCGTATCGTGCAAGTGGTAGTTTACTGTGTCTGTTGCAGTCGTTGTTTTTGCTATATTATTCTTATGCTTCATGTCAATTTTGCTGTGGCCATTGTTATTGTTGTTGTTACTTCTGTAATTAGTATTGTTGTTGTAGTTCTAGGTGTTGTTGTGGTCAACAGGTCTTCCTTGTTCTCTCTAGCTACTCGGGTTATTTTCAAGTAATTTCCATCAATTTTATGAGCAGATCATCATCATCATCATCATCATCATCGTCGTTGTCGTCGTCGTCGCAGTCATAAAACATAAACATATAAAAGTATCAACATATATATGCATGTATATGTATGGATGTAAACACGTATGTAAATATGTAAGCATGTGTGTGTGTGTCTGTGTGTGTGTTTATATGTAACAAGGCGGGGCTCCGGCATGGCCGTAGTCAAATGCCTGTTAAAGTCAAAGAATATACATACATTTATACATACATACATACATACATACATACATACATAGTGAGTGAGAGGGAGTTGGAAATTAAACAAAATGTGTAAATAAAATACATCGATGTGTAAATTTAAGAGTGAGATGTGTAGGTTAAACAGTGAACTGTGTGTAGAATAAACTCAGCATATATGGATTAAATAGTTAGAACGTGTAGAATAACCAATCAGATATTTAACTAAGAACAAGATGAAGAATGTGTTTTAATCGTTCCACACAACACATCGGACTGGTGATGTTCCTCATGTCCTTTGGTGTCTTTTGGTGGGTTTTGAACGATTCATAGCTAAAACACACACACACACACACACACACACACACGCAAACACGCAAACACGCACACAGACACATACCTGCATGCACTCGAACACACATACACACACACTTATACAAATATACACATAGAAACACACACAGAGACACGCGTTCATGCACTCATACACACAATCACACAAACACACACACTTATACAAACATGCACACAGAGATACACACGCACAGACACACGCGTACATGCACTCACACACACACACACACAGGCACACGAACACGCACACATACAAACGCACACACACACACAGACACACTCACAAACACACACACGCACATATATAGGAAGAGAGGAAGGCAGAGGAGAATGGAGGAGAGAGAAATCGACGCCCAAGCATATGAATGGTATTTTAGTTATCGACCATAAAAGGATAAAAGGCAAATCTGACCATTGAACACAGATTGCAAAGAGCCGGAACAATATCCGTGAAGTATTTATCTGATATTCTAGCCATTCTGACAACTGACAGTCTTCATGAAGAATTATAGGGAATAATTTGCCTTATCTCTTGGGAGCTGTTCCTAATAGTAGTATGTGTAGTGTGTGCGTAGGAAATTGTGGGTATATAACTGCAATTGTATCTGTCTGCTTATCTGTGTATGTGTTTACGTACAAAAGCATGAGTAGGCGAGCGGACGCGTAGTGTAGGTACGTATGTATATCATTATATGACTATATTAGTGTATACGTATCTACGAACAACTCTGTGTGCATCTGTATGTACGTGTGTACCCGTATGTGAATGTGTATATTGTTGGTGTATATGAAGAGGTTACATTGATATTAAAAGATCGTCTGTATGTTTGTATTCATTCATGTGTGTATGCTTTATGGGTGTTTGAGTGTGAGTGTGAGTGTGTGTGTGTGTGCACGTGTGTATTTGTGATAAGAGCAGACACACATAAAGAGAGATGTAAAAACAGATAAAAGTGAAAGATGTTGAAGAAATGGAGAAAGAGAGAAAGCTTCTGCGTTGGTATTAAGACCGAGCGACAAAAGTTATGTGACCATAGAACCATAACGTGTAAAAGACTTGAGGAAATGTAACCTAGAGCAGCGGTGGGCGGTAGGAATGCGAGATCAGAGATGTCGTTACCCTGTTTATCATAGAAAACGTCTGTTTCTACTACGCACGATTCATATTGACATTTATCCTGGAAAAAAGCCAGAGGTGTTACTTATACGCACACATTTCCAAACAGATATCACTCGTCACCTCATCTCGACAGGCGTCATCTTCATGGAGCCTAGACGCCCTTCGCCAGGTCTCCACTGCATCTAGGAACTGAACATCTGTATATCCAGTACGACATTTTCCCAACGACTTTTGTCTTATTCACGAAAGTAGATTTCGTTTCTGTTTCTAGTAAGTCGGAAGACCGCGTAAGAGATACGCCTATTGAGTTGTGTTTGTCTATGTGAGTACATAGTTTTTACTGTAAATGCTCGTATTTATTTTTCATGCACTTCTTGCAGCTTGTTTTGTTTCTGCGCATGCGTATATATATATATATATATATAT
>NC_068990.1:81390430-81392360 GCF_001194135.2 Octopus bimaculoides | reverse complement strand
TATATATATATATATATATATATATATATATATATATATGTATGTATGTATGTATGTATGTGTTTAGTTGAATTAGGTACTTAAATTGAGGCACCCTGTTAGGACGAACTTATTTGCATACTCAAGCTATATTAGGCAAGTATCAAACTCTACATAGAATTTTATCCACCCGATATTCATGCAGTGTACACAAATGGCACGATCCAACTTAGTGAATAAATCAGCTCTTGTTGTACTTTATACAAAGATACTTTCCAAATACTTCCGAAGTGCAGAATCCAGGGTAGGTGAGTGAAATATAAATGAGTAA
Organism: Octopus bimaculoides; assembly: GCF_001194135.2. NCBI lineage: Eukaryota > Metazoa > Mollusca > Cephalopoda > Octopoda > Octopodidae > Octopus > Octopus bimaculoides. The sequence continues at coordinate 81,392,050 of NC_068990.1, read as the reverse complement.
CAAAGATGTACAGGTTTCAATTCATTACGGCCGTTTCGAGTGACTTCTTTAATTGATCACTGAAAGCATTACATCATTACAAAGAACACCATTTTCTTTGTAATGATGTAATACTTTCATTGATCAATTAAAGGAGTCGCTCGAAACGGCCGCAATAAATTGAAACTTATACATCTTTGTTACTCATTTATATATCTATATATGTATATGGTGTTTCTTTTCTCTTTAGAGAGTGGATAGGAGGGAGGAGCAATTAATTTCCACGCGGTTCTGAGTAGATATTCAAAACTAAAAAAAATTGCCATCACACTCTATTTCTCGACAATAACTAAATGAATAAAGTGGTAAATGAATGATTAACAATAATTAACAAAATTGATATGAATGAAGTTAAACTCAAAGTAGAATAATTTCTAAGATGAAAAAATGGCAGACCGTTTTGGCAAGGACAATAGAGATTGAACAAGATTCATCTGGCGCCTGGTTTTAGAAAATACATCCGCTGCCATCTGTCTCACTAATGAATATGATTGAACAAATACATCCACATATGAAGTGCGTACACAAATAAGCACATGCACCCACACACGCACACACAGATACACATACGCACACGCACATACACATACGCACACACACACGTACACATACGCACATACTTAAAATCAACAACAAATTCCATCTGGTGAGAGACAGATATTATTTAATAGACACAATACAAATTTTTATGTACGATTATTAGTTTCAAATGTTGAGAAATACGTCAAGCATATATTCATCAGGCATAAACCACATATTATAACAAACAAGAAATTGAATGAGAGAAGAAACGCGAAAAGTTGAGAATGAAGCATATAGAAAACGTGGAAGGTTAAAAAACGGAAATCGTAAAAGTAAGAAGTAAAAAATGTAACAGATTTATCTTCCTTAGACTTTAAATTATAATGCTGGAACGATATCAAGAAGTTAATCAGATATAGGTGGCATTTTCCATTTCTTCAAAATGTACTTAGACATATGTTTACAACCGCTGAAAATTTCAGACCCATATATGTGTACACACACATATTTATACAGCCCTACACACGCGTGCGCGCATACACACTCACACACACACGCAGGCACACACACACACACACACACACACACACACACACACACACACACACACACACACACACACACACACACACACACACACACACACACACACACACACACACACACACACACACACGTGTCTGCATGTGTGTTCGTGTGTATGTGTTCACATGTCTTTGTGGAAGCGTGCGTGTGAAAGAGTGATAGAAGGAGGATGTTAAAATGTTATTTAACCACAAATATCTCCGTGTTTGGTTATGCCTGTTGTTATGAAACCTTGTAGAGACAAAGCGTGTCTCGGTTGCTAGATGTCCTTTTAAATTTGAAATTTTAATTGTTGATATGACATAGTATGTCATAACTGTCTGTATATTGTCTTTATTGTCCTTTTGGTTTTGAAATAAACGAATTAATCAACAGAGTACAGTGTCTGCAAGTTGATGAGTACCTCTTACTCCCCTCCATTTTCTTATTGCTATAGACATTCACACACACACACACACACACACACACACACAC
>NC_068990.1:81387215-81390291 GCF_001194135.2 Octopus bimaculoides | reverse complement strand
ATATATATATATATATATATATATATATATATATATATACATATAAAGAGAGAGAGAGAGAGAGAGAGAGAGAGAGAGAGTTTTGTTGGCTTGTAAAAATGGAGTTGGTCTGAATGAGCGACAAACGTGAATCAAAACGAGGTACTAGTCTTTCGATCAATCAAGCTACTCCCTAGATGGAAATGTATAGTGACCTGCATTCTAAATTGTTTACGTTTCGCTCAGTTATATCGGGAGAAATGCAATAAAAGTATCAAATACCGAATGAAAAGACTATTGTTAGACTATTATTTACACGGCTACACAACTATGTCAATTAGAGACGTGAAGAAAAGCATGATGACTAAGCTTGGAGGACATAAGGTCATCACCTACTGATAGCACTAACCCAATGACTTGTTAATATCTATCGCCCGTTTCCACATGTTGTTTTGTATCTTAAAACGCATTAATCAATACTAATCAATAAGAATTAAACCTTTATCCCTCTCCTTCTGCCCCCTGCTCCCCCTTTTTTCTTTCTACCGCTCTTCCCAGAAATTATCCCAGAAAAATTAAAAACTGAAACAAAAATAACACTATCAACCATTGAAAAACATTAATGAAGAAAACTCGAAAAGTTTATAATAACAAAAGCAGTAAGAACAATCCAACATTTGAAATGATTAAAAATAGTTACCTAATGTAACAATTAATAGCATCTACCATTAAAAAGTAAAATGAACAAAGGGGAAATAACTCAAGTAAGCCAATGGCATAATTTATATAAATATGTTAAGGGTTCCACTGAATGATATACACCAAAAAATTTTGTATTAGTTGAAGTTTGTCATTTAGATGGAGAAAGAAAATAAAATCCCAACAAGAATTGTTTGTGATTCTTGAAGTAAAGAGGATGATTTTAAATTAATCTCTGAAAATTATTCTTTTTTTTTTCGGTGAATCTGGAAGAAGGAGCAGTGTCCATGACCTTTGCAGATCCTTCGAGTCTGGGGTGCCTTAATATTCCATCTAAAGAAGAACAATAAAACCACAGTTGGAATATATTTCATCCTCGTTTTGCTCAGCCAGTAATGGCCTGGAGTTAAATATTTCTATCGGTGTCTCTTTTCCTCCAGCATTAATTCTAAATGCTAATATACAATATAGAATATATTTGTATGGAAAAAAATAATCTTTCGTACTTGCAGGTGACTTAACCCTTTAACATTTAAACCGACCAAATCTGGTCTAAATACCCCACCTGTTTTATGTTCAATCTAACCTATCACACTTACTCTATAATATTATTTCCAAAACATTAACAATCTTAGTATCAGATTCTCAATGCTACGAAATGATGCATGATTAACTCCAATCTGAATGCTAAATGGTTAAGGTGCGTTATTTTTCTGACAAGGAATCCTTTCTCTGTAAATGTACTGATACATAAATCGGATTCCAGAAGACTGTAAAATATTTTATTTTCACAAACAATGCACTGTTAAATGTTATAATTAGCCGTGCTTATCGTATAAAACTTTAGTTTTTGTGATAGTACTGTAGATATACAGGGTGTTCGAAAAGTCTCTCCGCAGCAAGCATCTTATTGTAAAATAAATATTTATAAGATGATAGAAGATTACAAAAGAATATATCAGACTTCATATGACTTTAAAAAACTTTGTAAGTGGTGTTGAAAGTGTCGTCATTCATTTTCAATACATAAGTTGACTCTTCTCCACATGCTTTGAAATACACCTTGGGGGGAAAAAATTCACTGCGGAAAGACCTTTTGAACACCTTGTACAATGAACATTAGGGAGAAAAAAGTGGCAATACGAGGTAGAGAAGAGATGTCACTGGCAAGAAAAAAAAAATGAAGACAAAAGTGGTAAAGACGAAGCGAAATCCAAACACGAATCCCAACGCGTATTAATTGGGCAAGTGATGTTAAAGAAAGACATTTCTGCACGAATGATGCAAAGAAAAAGCAACACAAGGCGACAATTGGTGTCCGTTACTGAAGACATCCTTTTACGAAAAAGCACGAAGATAAAGTTATATAAATATAAATGCATGATCTCGAAGAAATTTGCAAAAAGCAAAGGGATACATTTTTGCTGGGAAAGCAATTTGATCCCGTCGTTAATTATGCTTCTATGACGATGATGATTTTGAGAAGAAATCAAAGACACCTGAGAACTCTTCTAGAGGAGAGTTCGTCCAAGTGTTTTACCATCAACTACTCCGTATGAGTGGAGTGCCAACGCCGTATGAATAATGTTTCGTCTGAACGCAAAGCATATTTTTAGATAGATATAAATGATTGAGTTATAGAAACTCTAGTTTTAACATTGTTGGGTTAATGGAAAATTCAATTTATCTGTAGTTATTAGAATTCCAGTATTACTGAATTTGGTCTGAACCAGTTCCAAACATTGATAACGAGAGAGAGAGCGAGAGAGAGAGAGTGAGATAGATAGATAAATACAGAAAAAGAGGTAGAGAGAGGGGGAGAGAGAGTGACAGCATAATTCGTCATTACTATTATTAATTCAGTCACGTCCTTTACAATTTGTATTCATATATCACTAGGTTAGATTTATCTTTTATCATTTTATGTCAATTTATACGACTGGCCTTCTTCGAATTTGTGGCTTTTTGCCTGTTAGAGATAAATATTATTTTAAAACTGCTGAATGGACAGTCGAATAAAATATCCTGTGATATTTAGTCACGACTCTTCATATTCTGGATTCAAATTCCGCGTTTATCAACTTCACTTTTGTATTTTTTTACTTTGTGAGATAAAAATAATTTAACACTAGTAAATGTTTGTCCTCGTGTTTTTTTTTTTTCAGAAATCTTTAATTATCATTAAAAGAATGTATTTATGAGATGTGAAATAATATTTCTCTATATGGTGAGTAGACTTAGGTATGTTAACTCAGGGATATTTTGATTAGTAATTATTGCACACTCATCAAATTTCGATAAAAAACAAGTAACTTAATATCAATATAAAATTTTCAGTAGTATATAAAAAATGTATGTATGTATGTATATATATATATATGTATATATATATATATAT
>NC_068990.1:81384596-81386602 GCF_001194135.2 Octopus bimaculoides | reverse complement strand
ATAATTTCAGCTGAGATGAATAAACAGCCACTGGAATTCTGCTTTACCAATTTCTGCAAGAGATCACAGGGCAGCTGTAAACAATTCTAAGAGTAGCAATTCCTTCTCATACGCCCCAAACACACACACACACACACACACACACACACACACACACACACTCACACACACAAACACACACACACACACACACACAAACACACACACACTCTCTCTCTCTCTCTTTCTCACACTCATACACAAAGACTAACACACGCGCACCTACATACAAAACCTAAACATCAACAATTATAACAACGACGATGACAACAACAGCAGCAGCAGCAGCAGCAGTAGCAGCAGCAACAATGATATGAAGAATGCTTTCACTTGCACCAACACCGACAGCTAAATCATGAAATTAAAAAAATAATGAAGGCAAAAAAACTAGTACACACACACACAATTGCCTATTTATCTTTCTCATTGATGATTGAAAACGGTCAATACAGGTTCAATTTTTTCTTAATCTTTCTTTTGTTTCTATCCCCACCCCCACCTCTAATAACAAAAGTAACATACAAAAAAAAAAAGATACAGCAGTAGTAGCGACAAGAAGAAAATTACGATTGTTACTATTAACCTTCCAGGTTTGAAGTGTTTCGAAACAACAAGACTAAACCAATTTAGAATGTGAAACTCTTTAATTTATCAAGCACATTAAATATTATACATACATACATACATGCTTTTTAGAGTATTGTTATCTATATCTATGTGTATGCTCGGGTGAGTCAGTGTGTGTGTGTGTGTGTGTGAGTCACTGTTATACATAGTTATATGTATATGCGTATGTAAACCACACGGTATTCACAAAAATATGTGCGCAAATATATTCAACATATATGCATGCAGAAACAGAGAAAGACAGATAGACAGACAAGCAGATAGGCAATGATATATATATATATATATATATATAAAACCACGCTTAGACAAATATATATCCTCGTAAATACTATGCAATTATCTGTTATATAACAAATATAGAAGTCTTCATATTCCTCGTCTTCCTTCAAAGAATTTCTATATTATTTTTATCGATTTTCTTATTGAGGGTTTCTTGAAAGAAAATTATATATGTATCCTTATTTAAATGATAATTTATTTCATTTTCCATACCCACACAGACACACACACACGCACGCACTGACACACACATACGCACATACACACATCATTCATATACAGTACAGTCTTACAACCACTCGCCCACGTCTATTCATTTAATATACCCCTGCATATGTATGTATGCATGTATGTGTATGAGTGTGTGAGTGTATGTGTGTATGTATGTGTGTGTATCTATGTGCGTGTGTATGTATATATATATGTATCTCTGTATGCATGAATGTATGTATGAATATATATGTGTGTGTGTGTGTGTGTGTGTGTGTGTGTGTGTGTGTGCATTTATATATAATTGTGTACGCATGTGTATATCTATAAACTAGCATTTGTACTGCAACCCGTTCATATTATTTTCTTTGGGGTGACGTCTTTCCGATAATAATGCTTTTACTACAGGCACAAAGCTTATTCCCTCGAACTCGAGACCATGAAAGGCAAAGTCAACCTCGACGGAATCTGAACTCAGAACGTAAATATAGACGACGTGCCGATAAGTATTTTTTACCATAATCTTTTCGATAATAATCCTTTCAACTTAGATGCAAGAGGCTTGAAATTTGAGAAAGGGGCTAGTCAATTACATCGAGACCAGTATACAACTGGTACTTAATTCATCGATCCCCAAAAGATGAAAGTTGACCTCGGTGGAATTTGAACTCAGAAAAAAACCCCCAAAAAACGGATGACACACTGTTAAGCATTTTTCGGGTTAGTCTTTTCATGATAATAACAGGTTGATGAAATTTGTGGTTACAGTAATTGATTTCTACACTACACACACACACACACACACACACACACACACACACACACACACACACACACACACACACACA
>NC_068990.1:81383213-81384339 GCF_001194135.2 Octopus bimaculoides | reverse complement strand
AACAGTGTAAGCACATAAATGCGAAACAAGGTGGAAAAAACTGTCCGACGAACGGAAACGTGAAGCACTGAGTAACAGGTTTTGCGATATTTTTGCAGCTTTTTAATAAAGTATAATATAAATACACACGCACACACATACACACACATATATACACACACACATACACACACATGCACACGCACACAGACACACAGGCACACACATACATACACGCACGCGCACGCACGCACGCACGCATGAACACGGACATACACACACATAACATAGTGGAATAGGGATTTGCAGTCCAGGCAGATACTTTATTAGCACTAAAGAAATCCAGGCTTGGCTGACCACATCGAAGGATCAGATAAACAATTAAACTAATCCTCTTGATTAGTAAATCCAGATTTTGTTTCAATGGATTTCTTTTAGAATACAGAGTATATCACCAAGACATCAAATTAAGAATGTAGAATAATACACTTTCAAATTTTATATATATATTAAAGCATGTTCCTCATATTACATTCCGACACGTGTTTCTACTGGATAAGCCTCTGCTGGATAGTTTTGTGCACTTAGGTAATATACATTAAATCAGCTAAATGCACACAAACTCTTATATCAAAGGGCACTAAGACACTTATACAATAGAAACACGTGTCGGAATGTAAAATGAAGAAAATAATTTAATATATAATTTTTTCTCTGTCAGAACATTAAATACTGCACTATTAGCCATCATAGATCCTCTCATGTAGGCGCTTGGTGCACATAGATTGTAGCAGATAAAATTCTGTTTCCGTCACTAATAATTAATTTGTAATATGCCCACCTTTTTTCACAGCAGCCGCTGACCGGTTGTGCTAATTCCCCTCCGACAATAAAGAGCAGTCGTCGCTATAGTCCATTCCATATCGGCTAACTCTGATGAGCGTAGTTATATAATCGGATTGTTACCTAACATTCCATTGTATTCTCTACGCGAAACCGATTGATAAGATCAGCCGTGATGAATACTTTACATTTCGGAAAATATACCCACTCTACTGACAGATATGCGAGTGCATCTTTTCCCTGACTTATGGTCTCTTAAACAACCCACGCGCGCGTGTATATATATATATATATATATATATAT
>NC_068990.1:81381866-81383024 GCF_001194135.2 Octopus bimaculoides | reverse complement strand
ATATATATGTATGTATGTATGTATACATATACACTCTATACTAATAGACACACATATATATGACCTGAAATATGGATTACTAGTTATGCGATTTTCTCCTTTGCCCTATATATGAATAACCAGCCAAGTGTGGGTTTAAACAAATAAAGATTCAAACCGAAGGTCTATGAATATCTGTAAAATATGTGGTAGTGATTACGTACGCACATGAATGAATAGTTTGCAAAAAAAAAAAACTATACAAAGAAAAGCGTTATTGAAAATGGTGACTGGAATGAAATAAACGTCTTCTAAAGACTACTAACGATGGAGGTGCATTTCTAATTTCAATAAAGATGAATTAGTTATAGGAGTAGAGAAGCCATGTACTGTGCTGTTCTGAATAACGTTTCAACCTGTACGTAAAAGTCAAATTAAATAACCTAATATCTTTCTTTATACCTCTGTCTCTCTGTTTTATACTACAAATGAACTATGAACGATAACTTCGTTCGAGATATTTCCTATTCCACTTCTATTGTAAAGTAAGTATTTTAACTTAATGTAGAGCAATGTTTAATAGCTCCAGTATTTTGACTTCGCCGTACTAATGAAATCCAAGATTATATAATAAAATGAAAAATTAATGCATAAAGATAATATATTTTATTTCTGTCACTTCATCAACAACACTGTAATACATTTTTTGGCCTGACGGTTCTTTCTTTCCCTTCCCATAGAGATGAAGAACCGATCTACAGAGATCATCTACATACACACACATACGCACGCACGCACAAACGCACGCATGCACACCCATATACTTCAGGTTTCAACAAGATTGTGCATTGTGCAACGTGTATTGAAAAATTTCGCCTCTATTCATGTGGCTTCGGGCTCAGACACACTACACGGCACCTTCGACACATGTTATCTTCTGTCGCCCAGGTCGGCGAATAATTTTAGATTGGAAAATTAATAGACGTAAGGTGTGCAGACTCCGTATACACATATAGATATATATCATCCGAAATTTACGGTTTTATATATCCATCACGGCTGATCTTACCCCTTACATATATAGTTTGACCACTTCCACCATATTGTCTTCATATTGTTCAATTCAGTATCTCATAACGAATATATATATATATATATATATATATATATATATATATA
>NC_068990.1:81378465-81381620 GCF_001194135.2 Octopus bimaculoides | reverse complement strand
TATATATGTATATTGTGCGCGTATTTATATATACACACATTTTATAGATATCTTTTATATATTCATGAGAAAATCTTTCTGTATATGCACGCATACGTACATTTATGTGTGTTTTTTATGTGTATACATGCATTTATATCTATGTATCTCTGTCTCCATGTATGTATGTAAATATGCTTACATATGCATGCATGTATGTGCATATATATATATATGTATATATATATATATATTATATATTATATATACACATGTACATGCATACACACATACACATATTTATATACATAGCCTGTATATGTGTGTGCCTTTGTGTATAGAAATGAATAAATAAAAAGCAGAGCGAGAAATAGGGAGAAAGCGAAAGAGAGGGACAGAAATAGTAAGAGAGAGAGAGAGAGAGGGGGGGGAAAGAGAGAGTGAGAGGGCACGTGAGTGCGATTTAGGGATACAGAGCTAGAGATAGAGGAGAGTAATGAATAATGCATGAACATAAGGTTTATCATTCTACTCGGAAACCAAAACTGTGCTCATTTTCTCGTATCAATGTTTTTCAGGCGACTCAATCTCGCTATTATCTTACATTGTTCAATTCCTAACGGGCATGCAGATCAGCTGATTCTAGTTTCTTTTGTCAATGGTTTAGGACCAAATGTGTGGCGTCAGTAACTTTACTGATGGCACTACCGCTTCAATTGTCATTCACAGTGTTTTAACGGCATGCAGCTGAAATGAGCTGTTCAAGTATTTATCGAAGTTTTTCGAGTTAACCAAGAGGAGGAAGGAACAGCGCTCATAACCTTCTTTTTGAAGGCTTGAGAATGGTAAATGAAGAATCCTCCGTTTCCAGGTGTTGCCGTTGAGGCTGGCTCTACCTCTTTCATTCTCCCAGGGTCGAAAATGTAAGTACAGCTACGAAGTGGATGGGGTGGTGTTGGTGATGGTGGTAGTAGTGGAACACAATGAAATCGTGCCATTCTCACTCATACAGTGATATTTGTGTTAGTGTTGGGTTTCATTGTAAGGCGACGAGCTGGCAGAAACGTTAGCTCGCCGGGCGAACTGCTTAGGCAGCATTTCGTCTGCTGATACGTTCTGAGTTCAAATTCCGCCGAGGTCGAATTTGCCTTTCATCCATTCGGGGTCGATAAATTAAGTACCAGTTACGCAGTGGGGTCGATGTAATCGATTTAATCCCTTTGTCTGTCATTGTTTGTCCCCTCTATGTTTAGCCCCTTGAGGGCAATAAAGAAATAAGAAACGTTAGCTCGCCGGACGAACTGTTTAGCGGCATTTCGTCTGTCTTTACGTTCTGAGTTCAAATTCCGCCGAGGTTGACTTTGCCTTTCATCCTTTCAGGGTCGATAAATTAAGTACCACTTGCGTACTGGGGTCGATCTAATCGAATGGCCCCCCCTCCCGCCAAATTTCGGGCCTTGTGCCTAGAGTAGAAAAGTGAAACATTGGGGTCGATGTAATCGACTAGTTCCCTACCCCAAATTTCAGGCTTTGTCTTGTGCCTATAGTAGAAAGAATTATTATTTTCATCATCATCATCATCATCATCATCATCACCGTCATCATCAAGGCAGCGAGTTGGCAGAATAGTCAACGCGTGGGACAAATCACTTAACGGAATTTTTTATTTTACCCTTTTGCATTCTGAGTTCAAATTTGGCGGAGGTTAAACTTGCTTTTCATCTTTTCGGGGGATGATGAAATAAAATACTACTGAAGCACCCCTAAAAACCGCGGTCACTTTGCCAAAATCTGAAGCGCTCATTATTACTGACTTGTAGTTTCTTTTTTCTTCGACGCTGTCTCCTTATTCTCCCAATTCTTCATCCTCTCCATGACTTTATATTCGGACCAACGAGTTCATTTACACTTCCGGTTATTTCTGCTGTTGTCATTATTATAATTATTACCATAAAAAATAAAGGTTTCCTGTAACCGACATAGTCAACATCTCCCCTTCCTCTTTCACTCCTCTCATTCTACCCCTCTTTTTTCTTTACCTTTTTCTTTATTACTTTATTTTTCTCCATTTCTCTCTCTGCGTCTCCCAGTCTCTCTCTCTCTCTCTCTCTCTCTCTCTCTCTCTCTCTCTCTAGCCCTACCTTCAATCCCGTTTTCACTGCTCCCACAATGCGTCCTCCCCAATTCCTCCAGTATAGCACATCATCATTCGATATTCAAATTTCAAACTGAGTCAGTTAATTACTCAACGGATTAGAATAAACTCCAAACGACACGGTTACAATTATAAAAGATAAAAAGAAAGCTCAAATCATTATGACAATTCTCGGTCCAATCACGTTCACCAACTCCCGAACTTCAGAAAAAAAACCCTTTATCCCACAACCACCACCACCACCACAACAACAACAACAACAACCACCATCACCACTATCACCACCTCCAACAACATCAACAACTAAGAGTAAACGTTTTAATGGTTCTAATGGCATTAGCAAATATTCTAATAGCGTGTTTGCATCAACGAGTCATCGCTTTTGCTAGGAATCTAATCATTTATTCTCTCCCTTCTAAGAGCGGAGATAAAATAATGCACTAGTTTATGATAATATTTGCTAATCTCTCATTTTTAATTAGACCTCAGGGTTGGTAGTTTGTGGTGTGTCAGATTAAGTCTTTTATAGTTTTCAGTTTCAATTCCCTTAAATTCTAATCTCCAAATTATGATCGTGGTAGAGTTTACTTTGTAACCTTCGGGGATCGCTGGCCATAGATATCAATTGTTATAGTTGATGTTGTTGTTATTTTTGTTGTAATTGTTTTAGTTCCAGGTCACTCCCAAACTCTGATCAAAGACGAACCAACAATTTCCATTCGATCTTTTGTCAATTTGACATTGTGTATCCAGGGTTTAATTTTCTAGTATGTCCTTCCTGTTTTTAATATAGCATGGTGAGATTCAAGAAAGATTTGGCTGCTATTTATAGCAGCTCGGGCAAAAGCTTCCTGGTTAGACCGTAATGCAATAAAAGTTGCGTACTTGAGGCGATTATTGAACAATGTCCCCTTGCACTAAACATACAGCTTTGTACCAAATTTTAGAAAATCGCAATTAAGTCTTTAAGAAAATAATCTCACATAGGTACAGTATATATATATATAAATATAAATATATA
>NC_068990.1:81377831-81378439 GCF_001194135.2 Octopus bimaculoides | reverse complement strand
ATATATATATATATTTATGTATATATATGTGTGTGTTTGTGCATGAATGTATCAATCAATCAATCAATCAATCAATCTATCTATCTATTTATTTTTCTGTCAGTCTGTATGTCTGCCTGCCTGCCTGTCTGTCTAATTTGTAGGCGCCGAATGGTAGAATAATTAAGAACTTTGCTTTGCAAAAGACGAGATCCTGATTTCGATACCTCTACGTAGGACCTTCAAAAGTTTGCATGGCATCTTGGGCAAAGGTCGACCTGTCTGTAGTCCCAGATCTGTGGCGTCTGAAAAGAAAAGATTGGGTAGTCACAGATGGATTTTCTTTGTCCATATGTCTGTATAGACACGGTTTGACATGTTGCTTAACGATAACAATATCAGCAAAAACTGTATTATTGTTTTTTCCAGTCTAAAACCTAAACAAGTTCTCCCGCATGCACCTAGAGAACATTGACATTTCTCTGTATGTACGCACGAATGTATGTATATATATATATATATTATGTAAGTGTGCACATATATGCATATGTACTTATATGCGCATATGTATATGCAGGTATTTGTATGTGTGTATGTGTGTGTGTGTGTGTGTGTGTGTGTGTGTGTGT
>NC_068990.1:81375169-81375984 GCF_001194135.2 Octopus bimaculoides | reverse complement strand
TGTATGTATGTATGTATCTACATATACATACATATAAATATAAATGTGAATGATATCATATGATATGGTGTGATATCAGTTTCGCCGGGATATTGTTTCCGAAGGATATTCTTCTTTAATACAGTCATATACGGGTTAAATAAAACTTGTCTTAAGTCCAACCAGAATTTCTTCGCTGTTTTAGTTTCAGCCAATGATAACATAGAGTTTAAAGTAATCGCTATCGGCTGTATCCATTAGCTCTTTAATCATTTCGCACATTTCTATGATATCTTCACGCAATTTCCTCATCTTCAAAGTCATTAGGTCAACATGGCTACTTGTATCCACAAAAGTGAGGTTGATGATAGCATTTATCATGTAGAAAAGATATATGTACTTGGCACATGCCCATCCTGTTTTCTATTCGTGACCCTGCTTATATATATATATATATATATATATAAGAAACAAACCGTGACCGGTGACTCACGTAGCTTCTTGATTGTATTTTACCAGCTATAAATAATAGTAAAATTTTGTTTGTCATTCCCTTGATTTTCGTTCTTTTTACTCTCTGATTATCATACCCGGATTACTCTCTTTACTCTTTTACTCTTTTACTCTTTTACTTGTTTCAGTTATTTGACTGTGGCCATGCTGGAGCATCGCCTTTAGTCGAGTAAATCGACCCCAGGATTTATTCTTTGTAAAGCCTAGTACTTATTCTATCGGTACCTTTTTGCCGAACCGCTAGGTTACGGGGACGTGAACACACCAGCATCGGTTGTCAAGTGATGGTGGGGGGACAAACACACACACACACACACATATAT
>NC_068990.1:81374044-81375098 GCF_001194135.2 Octopus bimaculoides | reverse complement strand
ATATATATATATATATATATATATACATATATACGACAGGCTTCTTTCAGTTTCCGTCTACCAAATCCACTCACAAGGCTTTGGTCGGCCCGAGGCTATAGTAGAAGATACTTGCCCAAGATGCCATGTAGGGGGACTGAACCCAGAACCATGTGGTTGTTAAGCAAGCAACTTACCACACAGCCACTCCTGCGCCTATTACAGAAAGTTTTAACAATCAACCCACTTCTCGAGGGTTTTGTAGATGCTGCTCTCTGTTAAATAATCTGTCCTTTAAGAATATTTTATACTGTAAACATGTAAACATGTCCTTAGTAAATTTCTAATAATTTTCATTTAAAAGTGGACCAGTTCCTAGAAATCTAGATTCACATTTCTAAAATTTGTATTATTCGTTTGGAGCGAAATAACTAAAATTTTATATTTCTTCTCTCAGAACATTAAAAAGACATCAAGTTTTGCTTTCCAACGCCATTTAATGGTTCGTATTCTCTCAGACTTGGATATAATGCATCTACAGCAACGCGTGTAAATTCAGTACAAACAGGCACACAAATGCACAAGTACACACACACACACACACACACACACACACACACACACGCACGCACGCACACAGAAACACACCCACACACCCACACCCACACCCACACACACACACACACACACAAGCACACACAAGCACACACACACAAATATACCTGATATAAATATGTAAATATATATGTGTGAATGTGTGTGTGTCTTTATATGTATATATATATACGTATGTGTGTACTGGTGCATTCGTTTTTGCGTTTGGCAATAATAATCGATGTAGATATATAATTCATATATTCACACTCATATATACTTGTTGCACACACAGTTATTTATGCCTTGTTACATGTATGTGAAATATGTACACAACGCTTAGGGAACCACACACACACACACACACGCACAAACACACACTCACACATATATGTATATGTGTATACATATATGCGTATGTAAAAATGTATATATACATACATACCTACATATATATACATGTATATATATATATATATAT
>NC_068990.1:81365144-81373981 GCF_001194135.2 Octopus bimaculoides | reverse complement strand
TATATATGCATGTACTTATTCCTCCTTCAAGAATTGGTACTTTCATTCCATTCGGCAAAATATGGAATTGACAGAAAGCAGCTTTCGATTATAATATTTATTATATCCATGAAAGAACAGACACACCCATTTCGGCATCACGCTGGTTTTATCTGCGGCTTTCTATTTGCCAAGCCTCTTTTATGCAAAGATAGATTTCACCATAAAAGAATAGGAAATGGTTTTTATGATACATATACTCTAAATATTCGTTTTCCAATCTCTTTCCGATAGAAGAGTTGATAGATTCAAGTTAGTGTCCTGGAAAACAGTGTTGTCTGAGAATTGTGCTACAGCCGAAAATTTTTTTTCGCTATTATTAATTTAAAGACACACAATGTTTTTAAGAGTAGAAAATTTCTAACATATGAAACGGTTTATATGACAGCATCTAATAAATCTATCTTATTTTCATTTTTTTTTCAGTTAACAATTATATGTTCGTCTTCACAGAAACTTATTTCTACCATTAATTTCGATAAAAAATGATGTTCACGTGAAAATATTGAGATATGACAAAAACAGAGACATCTACAGACTAACAGCTGAAATATCTACTTTTCCTTACATTAGGTATGTTAACAAGAGTGCAACTATTGTTTTCCAGTGTAAAATCCGGAATTTTGAAAGAAAAGTAATGGTGAATGACGTCAAGATTTTATCGCATAATTCAATAATACATTTTGGAGAGAAGAGTTTGATTAATTCATTTCTACAGATATTCGATAGAACTTATAGCCAGCTCTGACTTTTGCTGCAACGTTTCGTTTCGAAACGTCAGATATAAACAAACAATGAGATCGAAGACAAAAATGGGTAATTCGTGTACATGCCATATTTCGGGGCGGGGCGTTCCCTTTCATCAGCACCCAGCTAGATCCATTCTCGCCGCCGAATACATTGCTTTTATAATCACTACATGCAGCGGTGTTAAGTTAATGGATAAACCAATTTACATATTAAACGCATTTCTGGAGCTGGTACGTAAATATTAATGGGTTGTAGATAGGCGTATTTAGGTGGTTTGCTAAACGAAGTACCACCTACCTACAAACCATGAATATTTCTGTCTTTGCTTTTCGCCTGAGAGTGTGAAGAAGTGGATGGTAGCAGACTTATTGTGAAAAGCGCTCCAGCCTTGACCATCCTGTGCTTTTCTATCTTCGATTATGTTACTTAATATCTCCCTACTTACATTGTTAAAGACAATGGCGTATTATATAAAAGTCATTTGGTCAATATTTGTGGCTGATGGAGTGAAGCATAGAAGCTTCCTACCTGAAAGTGACGCAAAACGGAAAAGTGACGTTGTTGATTGGTTAGGGGAAAAATAAAATGAGAAACACTTTCCAGACCAAAGAGTCAACACTACTTTTTTTCTCTTTTTTCTCACTTTCAGATGGATGGTTGTGTCCGAATTAACAAGCTTACATATTGTCTTCCAGCTCTTTACTCCCGACTAAGGCAATAAGAAAAGTGAAAATACATTGTCAGTTGCAACAAATTAGCAAGGTCACCAATTATTCTTAAATCGCACACCGCTGAACAAACAGGCATTCACCAACAAGCTACAAACTTTAACTGGCAATCATGCTATCTACCTGTCTGCTCACTCTGCCTATTTTGCAGAATCTACAATGACCTAGGTTTTTCTGTACTTACTGAGTACATATCCAGTCCCATGAACTCAACTATCAATCTGTCTTACATCATCAATATCACGAATCCAAAATTTATTCCTATGAAAACTCTTCCTGAAACCACTCACAGACCGTTTGTAAGGTCTATAGACAGTTATACGCATCGAGACTAATAAATAAATAAATAAACAAATACATAAATAAATGAGTAAAAGGCATCGGAGGTACGATGAATACCCTGCGAGCAGATACATTTTGTTTCACAAATTATAGTGCGGCTTAGAATGCGTTGCTTATCCATTCTTTTTAATTGAACTGAAAGAAATAATAATCATGATTATGAAAAAGAAAGTGAACAAAATGAAATACGTATAGAAAATATTGCATAGAATTTGAGAAGTGTTTTGAACGTCGTTCAACAAAGGCAAGTGAATCAGACGTACTTTAGTTCGTTGTAGGATATAAATAATATGCTTATCGGGACATTTGTAATTTCGATTTTTAAAAATTATTTTTTTATTTTATTTTATTTTTTTAAGTATCTCCATTATTGGTATTTATACTCCGGTGAAATTAAGAAATTGTTTCGTAAATAAACGAAACCCTCGAATCCATCATTGTACACACACGCGTGCGCACATACACACGCACACACACACACATACACACACACACACACAGTCGCATATCTATGTGTGTATTTATGTATGTTTGAAGATAATCAAACCAAATTTTCATTATTTCGAGTCACTCACCAATGAGTATTTCTGTCAAATGGGGTGAAAATCCGTTCAGCCTTTTTTTCTAGTAATTTTGCAAACACACAGACAAACAGACAAAGACAAATTATTAAAATACCCTGCTTTCGCTCACGCGCGCAGAGCCAAAGTTATAAATTAAGCTGTGAAGTATCTAGTATTCGGCAGGTAGAGTACGGACAATAGGTGTCAAATTTTACAGATTACTATTTTAGATCATGGATTTATATTTCCATTTAAAATATATCCTTTTTGAAAATGAAGATGTACTATCTCTGTCACATTCTCTCGTTCTCTCTCTGTATACAAATGCTCACACGAGCCCACGCACACACACATTAACATAAATAGAATATACATATATATACACACACACAATGTTTGTATGTGTGTATAAATATGTTCGTGTAAAAACAATCTCACACATATAAATCTCTCTCTTTCTCTCTCTCCCTCTCTGTACACACACACACGCGCACACACACACTCTAACACACACACACACACAAGTTTATATATATCAAACACATCCATGTTTATGTATATATATCAAAGTTACAAATTGAATAATAAAATACCGTTAAAATTGAGGTATTAGAAAAACGGCTTATACCGAAGCCGCAAATGACAATTGTGGCATTTGTTTTGTTCAATATTTTTAAAGTAGCTCGTAAAGTCACAGTTTACTTTTATTTAATCATACATAAATAAAAGGAAATAATACGAAACTATAAAATTTAGATAATAAACTTAAATTGAGTAATGAAGTTAAATGATAAAGAAGAATTATAATTATATTACAGCATAATATAGATTTAAATAGTTCCTTTCTCTTTTATCTTTTCATTCGAGTTGCCAATTTGCGCAAAGAAGAACTAAAATTATAGAAAAATGCATGGTGAAACAGTCCGGTGATAAAAGTCAATTGATTGAAAATAGTTTTTCTCTCTCTCCTTCTCTCTCTCTCTCTCTCTCTCTCTCTCTCTCTCTCTCTTTCTGTATATATATATGCATATATATATATATACATACGTACATATATTCGTTCATACATACATACACACACACATACACACATATATGTAAATGGATTATAGTTTTGAGAAAGTTCGTGCGTATATAGTTATCTACTCCACCTCTCTCGTTTTGATATAGAATCGCTACCGGCAGCCGACACCACAGAGTTGAATCAGTATATATTATTATTATTATTATTATTATTATTATTATTATTATTATTATTATTGTATCCCTCTTCCTTTTCCTCACTAAAAGCTTTCTTACTTCTACTGTTTCTCTTTTTCTTCTTTTTGTCTATCTGTTTCTCAGTCATAATGCATTTTCTTCTTTCTTACCGCGTAACCCCCCCCCCCTCTCTAGCTCAGTCAGTCTCTATGTCTCGTATCTTTTTCTTTATCTCACTACCACTTTAATACTTTTGACACCTCCCTCATTTTGCCTGTCTTTCCCTTTTCCTCTAGATTTCTGTATGAAAGTGAAAGCTTTAGCAGAAGTCTTGATTAATGAAGACCTGATTAAGGTGAAAACCCAGTGTCACAAACTGATTTGACATAACAGCAATTTTAATTAATTTGAACGGGAACACTAATTTCGTGAATGCCCGTTCAGATTACGGTCAGAACTAAATATAGTTTCTGGAAAAAAAAACCCGCTATAGAAGATGTTTCTATGAATCATGGGCTGAAGAATGTGTGCATGTAAAAAAAAAATGCCTGATGGTTTTTACATGCAAGCAATTTGACATGGTTTCTAAATATGAATCTATCCTTCTTACAGAAAGAAATATATCCGTCTTACAGAAGGAGTGCATCAAAGGATGAACGATGCCAAACTTTGGTTGGGCAGTACAAAATTTAAATGGATGTATGGTTCTAACAGATCACTTCTGCAAAAACATTTACGACTTAATCAATACCCTGCAATTCAAATATCCCAGCAAATTTATTAGCAAGGGACCTGACGCAACAATATTTGTTCTGTCGCAAGCAAAGGCAGATGCGATGAATTTACCCAAGTCTATCAATAAAAAAATTCTTCAGAAACAAAAAGGCTTTCTGATACATTCCATATACGAAGACATCGTAACATTCAGCAGCTTTCTGTTCACTTGGAAAATGGTCAACAGGCTTACTTAACGCAAATAACTGCTATGCAGTAAGTCGAGATCCAAGGGAAACAAAGCCTACAGCTATTTTATAAGCCAAGCCTAACCCTAACTATATATTGCTGTAGCATCAGAGTCAGTCCTTCTATTCAGGAAACAGCGATGGCGACAACGAAAGTAAGGTGCCTTTGATGAAGGCCGTTTTAGCACCATTTTTGATAGTAGCTACACTGAAGACATTATAAATGATACTTTCTTTGGAAATCAAAGGTTTCCAACCCATAAAGTGGGAGGTTCCAGTTAAAGATCTTTGAACAGGGAGAGGCAAAATGTATATTCTTTCCTACTCTAGGCACAAGGCCCGAAATTTTGGGGGAGGAGGAAGTACGCAGCTGGTACTTATAGACCCCGAAAGGATGAGAGGCAAAATCGACCTCGACAAAATTTGAACTCAGAACGTAAATCAGACGAAATATCGCTAAGCATTTCGCCCGGCGTCCTAACGTTTCTTATTTCTTTATTGCCCACAAGGGGCTAAACATAGAGGGGACAAACAAGGACAGACAAAGGGATTAAGTCGATTACATCGACCCCAGTGCGTAACTGGTACTTAATTTATCGACCTCGAAAGGCGTGCTAACGTTTCTGCCATCTCGCCGCCTTAAAGGCAAAATATATATTGCTTGACAATCAAACTGACATTTCAGGCCTATCTAGCTTGATTAGAACTGTCCTGAGTAAAACGATTACGATAACGACAAGAATCATTGGAATGGAGATAGAAATATACATATACACATACAGACACTATAAGTCGGAAGGTTGGGAGCAGGGATTTCATTTTAAACGCTTGAAGATTAACGCGTGTTTCAAATGAATGCAACAGCGTTCTTAAATTACTTAAAGAAAAGTCGTCACAACTTTGCACTGTTTTATAGAATTGACGAAGGAGTCTGATTATAAAAAGCTTCTGAAAAGTCGTGAATGATTCAGATTGCTAGGATTGAATAACTCCTCAAGTTTGTTGTTCATATTGGAGAAGGAAATGTTTAGCGCTTGAGAGTAGTTCGTTCTTCTACTCTAAACTAACACTTGTTAGCAATCTTGTAGCAAATTTAAATTAGCCTTCTCATATCGGAAAGCCTCGACAAACCGGGAAAGTTTGTTGTCTCTAGCATTGCTTCAGACTGAAACTGAAACCAAAAGTGACGATAAGGATGTTTGTGTATCGTCAAAAATAAGAATGTTATTGATTTAAGATGAGGCTCAAAATTATTCATAAAAACGGTCAAAGGTGTGCTCAAAACATTTTATTAAACTTTTGTATAATTGGTATAACTTCATTTCCACAAATGTTTACTTATTTCGGTAGTGTTTTGCTTGTAAATGCATTAATAATAGATTTAGGAGTTTCGTATGTGTTTATATATAACTCTTTTTCATTTGGCAAAAAACAATCTTCTTAAATGCAAGTTAGAATTATGATACCGTGTTTCTAGTTTGATTATCATAATAGGATTCGGCTAGAATTGTAAAGAATACTGGATATATGGGCGTCAATTATTGATTTGCTCTGGGCGCCATCGACCCTAGATACGCCTCTGCTTTTAAGTGATGTAAACAGCTTCGGATAAAAGACATTAGTGTGGCCTTGTGAAATCCTATACTAAAAGATATCTCATTATTTATCTTATGTTTGGTTGAAATCTTCAATTGTATGACAATAGCTGTATGATAGTCTTTATATTGCTTATTTTCATCATTTCATTTCCATTTTAATCACTCGATCGATAATACAAAATTAAATGCGCTCTCCTTTTTTTGGCTGTTTTCTTTCTAACTCCCCTCTCGTTCGCTCTGTCTATCTCTCCTTCTCTCAATCATTAAACATCTTTTCCCTTTTTTTATATCCACATCTCTTTCTAAAATTCTGTGATCATAATTTCGACAAGTTCCTTTAAACTTTTAATCTAATCTTTAGACTAAATGTCAAGAACATGGTGATATTTCATTGTGTTGCGTAAACATAGAAAAACAAATGTCAACTGTCAACCATTTATGTGTAACTAATCTTGGTATTTCTGCAGAAGGTACGGAAAACTCAGAACTAATATATACAATACTAATAAAAGGAAAAAATATTTTTAAATATCCGCCCCCCCAATTCCCTAAAATGTAAAAATAAGCAACACAATTCTTTTATCTATAAAGAAGAAAATTAATAAACATGACACATCGTAAAAAATAATGAACTTATTACTTGTTATTGTCAATAAAAGTTTTATAATCAATAAAGTCACATTACTATATCTCCAAGATGTTTCCTATTTCAATAATATAATTTTTTACTTCCACTTCGATAAATATTTTGAAAATGTCACAGCAATTTTAGAATTAAAATCAAATTTCCAATAAAAAAGTGAAAGTAAAAAACTCCTTCAAATTAATAGAACAGTTAATGGCTATCATCCTATTTAAGTGCATACTTTTCTAATATTATACATCATAAATCTCTTATATACATACATTCATACATAAATACACAAATGCATGTATGCATACAAACATATACATGTATATACACACACATATATATATACATTTGTGTATATATATATTTATATACATATACAGATATATGCGCTTATGTATACACACACAAAAACACACACACACACACACACACACACACACACACACATATATATATATATATATATATATATATACATATACATATATCTCTATGTATTACCTACCTATCTATTTTTCTATATATCTATCTATGTATCTATCTATCTATCTTATCTATCTATCTATCTATTTGCATATCTATCTATCTACACACACACACACACACACACACACACACACACACACATATATATATATGTATATATATAAAAGTATGTATATTGTAACATAGTTACTCGTCATCAATTATTATAGAATCGTCACTAATTATGACAATATTTGTTCACACTATAACCGTGTAGTAACAATAAAACATATAACGAATCAGGATAACAACAACATAACAATCCCCCCCCCCCACGAGCTATACATGAACCAACAAACGATATTCCGACAAACTACCAAAACGACACCTTACAACTAATGCTGTCTGTTTCTCACTCAGACGGCTACTATTTATAGTCGTTTGGTCAAGTCTATTTTCATAGGAGGGTGTAGTGACTCTCGACACAACATCTCCCCTTTTGAGATTTCGACTTCCGTAGGAAACGAACTTTTTTTTATTATTTATTATTCTTTCTTTCCAACAGCTTTTCCTTTTTGAAATTTTGCTACCCTAGCTATTTCAGTATCTTTTCCACTTAGGAATTATTTCTAAAGGTTTAGTCTGTTTACGTCTTCTGTTACAGCTCCTTCTAGGCTCAATCTCTTTTCGGTGCTGGCGCATCGAACATGTCGTAAGGCACTTTTATTGGAATTTCTTTCCTTTCTACTATATGTCTGATTTTTAATTGATTTAGGTGTCGTTTATGCTCCCATCATTTTACAGAAATTCTTGAACGCGTATTTTCCGTCTAGAAATCCACTCACAAGGATTTGGTCGGTCCAAGGCTATAGTAGAAGACACTTGTCCAAGTTACCACGCAGTGGGACTGAACCCTGAACAATGTGCTTGGTAAGCAAGCTACACTCTTGCACCTATGCGTGTATATATTTATGAATATGTATGTGCATTTATTCTGCGTAACATTCATTGGAAAAATATAATTGTTAGATATAACAAAATACTTTGGTACACGACTATATCTTTTAGTTCATATTTACTTTACATATTACAGTTTCATATTTTCTTCCAAGCGTTTTATGTTTTATGATGTGTAGAACATTAATTGCCATAAAACCATGGTGGTATCGATGTTTACACAACCTCACATGACCCTGTTTTCAGAATGCTGTATTCTAGAATGGCGGTATTTGCTACATCTAGTCTAACTCACTGAAGGAAATGATGCGATTGGTCTATGCAAGAATATATTATGGAACATAAAATATGATACATAGGACCACAGTAACATTCATCATAATCTTGCGTTAATTACACATACATTCAAACACACACAAACACACACACACATATATACACTCTCTCTCTCTTTCATACAAAAGTTTATAGACACACAATCACTGTCCTTGTTTTTGAATATATATACAGATGCCCATCTATACATACATACATAGTAATATATGTATATATACATACATACATATATATCCATATAGCCATACATATAATATATATAT
>NC_068990.1:81343440-81363440 GCF_001194135.2 Octopus bimaculoides | reverse complement strand
TTCTGCCGAGTAAACTCTAACACTTTTGAGTAGGTCAACAGTTTGTTCCTCTTATCTCTGTATACTTGTTTAGTCATACACAATAATGTGTTAATTGGCGTGAGCAGGTGTACATAAGTCCTCATTGTTTAGTATAAGTCAGACCTGATCGAACCGCCGCCTATGACCAAATGCATATAAACCAAGGCCATCCCGTTTTATTTAATTGGACGAATTTATTCAATGACCCGTTCTTTTATCTTAAGTGTGCGATTTTATGCGGATTTGGCTGATCAAGTCCCCACGTAGAGATTTCCTCATGGGTTCATTGAAATCCCCTCCATTTTCATTTGCCTCTATGTTTTCTCTACCTCTCTCACTCTCTATCTCTTTTCGCTTGTTTTTCCTTTTATGCTTCGATATGGAGAATATATTTAATTATTCCGAAAAAATAAAAATAAAATTAAGAAATTCAAAAAGCATGACCGAGAAATCTCAGTCGAGTAATTAAATTATTTTTATTATTTAGAAAACAAATATTCTCGTAATTAAATATTAGATCGTTAGCAAGAAAAACATATAACAGTATTAATGAACAAAGAACACGAATAATTTGTTTACAAAGTAATTGAAAGATAAAAATCTCTGCTATCCAGATATAGACTTTTGTTAACTATTTCCTGTAAAATTGAATAAATGAATAAAGAAGTAAATACATAAATATTACAACTACAGAGAACAACAGATGACCCTAACCTCTGTTGAGTTCATTTCTCTGCTCTACTGTTCAAAGTAAACTTTTATCGATATTTTCTTTTAACCTATCGATGTCAAACAAAGTCGTGACTCTCCGTGTTTAAAATGCACGAATTGTTTTAAATCACTGATTTAAAACTGTTGCTAAATACATAGGAACCATCTCACCTTCGAGCATATGTTGTTGTTTACTGTTGAGCCGTGTAAATATAGTTTAAATACATTACCCTCTGAAATGATTCCAACTTACCGTTTATTTGCGTTTTAAACACTGGTCTATAGGAGTTAGACATACGTGTATGATAAAAGGGCAGTAATGAGACATAGATATAAGGGCCCACAGACATTTTTGAGCTCTAATTTAGTTATTCAGTCCCGGATCTGCACGATCGAAACATTCCAATCATGACAATCTAATCCTTTTTAGGGTTGTCTACGAAGGACCACGTTATGTAATACCTTATTTTTCTTCTTTAAGAAAGCAGGGTATGATATAATATGAATGAGAAACGGCTGATATTTCTAGTAAGCCGGTTGATCATGTTGAAACTCCCTTGTTGGCGATTTTAAGCTGAGCGTGGAAATATGCAGTAAACCATAATTTTGCGTAGAGTGTTAAGAAAGAGAGTAAAACCGTTACCGTGGTTGAACAGATAACTAAGTTATTAAACACTTTTATTCTTTTATCTCTATGAAGTCGATGAAAACACCAGTAATATTCTCTGTCACTTGAGTGGCATTTTCATGAATGTGGTCTCGGTTGTCAGTAGGTGCAGCAGCAACACCATCCACTGTGGGCTTTAGTGGAAGTTTGTACAGTGTTAACAAATAGAAGGAAGATGAAATATTTTCTGGCTCTGAAGTGAAAAGTCAGTCTTTGAGATGCTTACCCAGTGAAGGATATACTTTCGTCGAGGGAGATTCTCGATGGGAGTGAGGTCTAACATTTGGAGTGTCTATGGTGACTCTAGTTACATTTGTTGATGATTATCAAAAGGGATTACCAAAATGGTGTAAAATTCTAGTTTCGCGCCGGCGAAGGTCTTATAAACCTAAAAGTCCAAGGAAGAGATTCTACGTGATTTTCTGCTTGCTGATGATTGCGCTTCGATTTTTCATACATTTGAGGGAATTCGGGAAAGAGTCGACATGTTTGCTACGGTAGGTTGTGCATTTGGACTGACTATCAGCATGAAGATGACTGTAGTTTTATTCCAGCCAAAGCCTGGGGTAGAGCATATTCGAGATTCAAATGTGATGATTGGCAACAAGCCACTTAAATTGATCAGATCTTGGATGTACAATAAACTTTAAGAGTACTGATAAAATCAATGTTACAATATCTAAAGCTACAATGCTTTTGGAAAACTTTCCCATCGTTTGTGGAATGAACACGATGTCAGTCTGAAAACTAAAATAAGTGTATACATATCTTGTATTTTGAGCACATTTTTGTATGAGGCAGAAGCATGGACTCACTTCTACAGATATTTAAAGAAACTTGAAACCTTTCATATGTGCTGTCTGCACAGTATCCGCAGCATTAATATAGCAAGATAAGATATCAATTGTCAAAATCTTAGGGAAAATCTCCAGTATCAAAAGAATGCTGTTGATAATTCAGTGCAGATGGCAAGGACATCTTGTTTGAATGAAAGAAAATTCTTTTGTAGAGGAATACTGCGGTAAAGGAAGACCAGTCCTTAGGTATAAGAATAAGTTGAAACAATCACTAAAATCTCTACAGCTTAATTTGACATCTTTGGAATGTCATTGTCTAGATCGATCTGCATGGTGTAAAATGTGTCATGATGCATCAAAACAATTTGAGTTAAAGAAACAGAACAATAAAAGATTTATATCCATCAATCAACAGACACATTTGTCCAATCCTAAACAATATAAAAATCACCAGTGTCCTCCTTGTAACCTCATAGAAAAATCCATACTTGGACACAAATTACATTCATGCACCTATATAATTACACTCATGCGCCCATCAACGCAACTTCTTTTATTTCTAAAGTTTTCTCACTCTCTCTCACTTTCTCTCTCACTCTCTGTCTCTTTGACTCTCTCTGTCTCTATCTCTCTTTAAATCCTCTCGTTCAGGCACCCATACGTCGAAATCGACTGGGGTAACCATCAGTAATAGTATCATTAACAATATTATTTCAGTACCAGCTTTATGCATTGTACTAATTTAACAACAACACTGTGGGGTAACATGGATATCTAACATAATGGTTTTAAATTTGAAATAAATATCAAACCTCTCAGAGGAGAATAGTATTAACAGAAGGTAAGGCACAGATAAGCATCTTGAAGACATCGTCAGAATTGTACATACATGCATACATACATACATACATACATACATACATACATACATATTCATTCATGCTCTCATACATATAAGCATGCATATATATATATATATATATATATATATAAACATATAAATACATATACGCAGACACACGCATATACATATTCGTGCATCATACGCATATGCATATATAATACTTTATACATACATACTTGCATCAATACGTACATATATACGCACATATTTGTCTATACATGCATTCATACATATACGTATACATATACTCGTACGTTCATATGTTCATATATACACATACATAATACAGACATATATACATACATATATGCATACATACACACACACATACATTATCATTGAATTAAAGATATGAAAAAAGGCAGATTTAACGAAACAACGTCAAATGAAAAATCTCAAAGAAAACTAATTTCATAGAAAAAGAATCGACTGCTACTGGCGAATATTATGTAAAGTACATTGAGGAAAACTTACAAACTAAGAATTGGAAGATAAAACAAGACAATAACAAACCATAAAATTCTAAATATCAATATCTTAGAGATTCATTAAAGATGCATCTAAAATTCATTGATGTGATATCAAATAACCCTACCCCTCCAAATAATAATAAATAAAGAGTAAAGAAGAAAGAAAGAAATGATTGTATTTCAAGATCAGAGGGAAAAAGCGCAAGATATGCAGTATGGAGATATACATACACGAGCGCATGCGCACACTTACATATATGCATAAATTATGCAAAAATGGAAATAACACTGACGTCTCATTTTAACAGATATGTTTACCAAAATTATATTAAAATATCTTGAAATACTAAAGAGTAAATTTATTCAATAAAATCGCCATTGGCTTCAGCCACAGCCTTTAGACGACTTCGGATTCTCTTGCACCTCTTCTGGAGGGTCTCCTTGTCTGTGTTGGTGAATGCTGCCATAATCCTTGCCTTCGGTTCATCTTTGGTTTTACAAGGAGTTTTGTTGGCCTCTCGTTCAACTGCACCCCGCACATAATAGTCAAGGGGGCTGCAGTCTGAGGAGTTAGGTGGCAACGTGTTAAGGTTAGGGTTAGGGTTGATGTGGTCACAGAAATTGTATGACAACCATAACTGGGTCTTCTGCTTCTGTGGCATGGTGCAGAGTCCTGTTTCCAGGTATAAGGTCTTCTAGCAGCTACCCTCTTGACCCAAGGCAGCACTACCTCCTCCAAGTATTTGATGTAGGCCTCCATATTGAGTCTTAGGTCGAGTGGGAAGATGTATGGAGGCATAACGTTGCCATCACTAGTGACCACTCCAAACACCATGATGTTAAATGGATGTTTGATTTTTATCACTCTCGGTAAATGTCCTCAGATTGCACTGTCCTTAGATTGACACCCAAACACTCTGAAACGATCGTATTGGAGCTTCCGGCGCGAACGCCAAGCAGTACATCATGTCGTTTCCAGGTTTTTCCCAACTGACCCTACTTTACTGTGTAGTTGACAAAATCAAAGAACAAATAATGCGCATGCGCGAAATAAAAAATATAAAATGGTGACAATTTACCTATCGCATCCTATATATATATATATAATATATATATATATATATATATATATATATATATATATACATTGATATATCTATATATAAACAGATACATATATATTCTCATATATTCCTATATATGAACGTATATGCATGTATATATACATATCCACATATAAAAATACGTTCATATATATACATATATACTATAGGTATACGTACACACACACATGCACACACACATACACACACACACACACACACACACATATATATATATATATACACATAGGCTGGAAATAAAAGCGTCTAAGAAGATTGGTAACAATGATGCTGAGATGATTATTTTTTTGATTAGAACTGCTGCATGCTGGAAATAATTATATTGGTTGTCCTAGTTTCTAAGAATCCTTTCTTATTTTCTTCCATTCACGTCTTCCTTCACCGCTGCTGACAAAACATGCAAGTTAGAAACGGTTTAAGCAGCTGTGAACATCATGAGAAATTGAAAGAGACTGAACTTAAAAGAAATTAATAGCGAGATTATGCACGGATCAAGATTTAGTCGTTGACATTGAAGATTAATTTTTACATCCAGGATTAAGCGGCCAAAGAGTTCGCCAAGGCAAGGTCGTGTAATATCAACCAGAATTGTTGGTATTCACTGTGACGGGAAATATAGATAGCACAGAGGAAAGGAAAAATATGAAATTTGAAAAGATTAAGAGATATCAAGAGCATGAATGACGGTGTAATCAAACCAAAGAAGTTAGTTTTCAACAACAGAATAGATCGTGAACATCAATAAATGTGGTGATCCAAGATTATTATGTTTTCTAATGCATGGCTGTCTCTTATGCATTAGAATAATAGGCTGGCTATTTTTTCTTTGGTGGTAAAGAATATATGCATAAATTCATGAGAGAAAAGTTGATCAAGCATGAACATACATACATACATACATACATATTAATATATATATTTATATGTGTGTATGTGTGTGTTTGTGTGTCTGTGTGAAAAAACGTCATGAGCACTGAAAGCCTTGAATAACCACTTATCTTAACACTATAAGTCAGTGTGGATAATATTCTGGTCCTTTGATCCAAACACATACGCCTACACACCAGCACACCCAATTTCTGACACATACATACATACACACGCAAGCAACAAATATATACAAACATACGCTTATACACTAAGTTCCTTATGGATGCCCATCGGACCCGATCCTGTCCCTCTTGATTTTTGCTGTCTTCAGTGATTGTAAATCCCAAATGTTGATGTACAGTTTTAGTCACTGATGGGTTTTATAAATGCTCAGTTATAGAAGTCAAGAATTGCTCTTCTTTCTTCTCGTTTTTCTTGCTTTTGGGATTGTGACCGCGATTTCTCGCCACATCTCAATACCTCTTACTGTAAAAGTGAGCGGCATGTTACTTACGATGTCTTCTACTCTTGAAGAACTGCTGTTGCATATCTTCGAAGTGATTGTTGTACATCAGATTTTTGAACAGATTATTACCTCCGCCTTAGCGAAGGCTGAGATATTGTTTTCAGTCGTGTTTGTTTGTTTGTCCGTGGACAAAATATCTCAAGAACAGCTGAATGTATTCGGATGAAATTTTCAGGAATATTTGGCCTCGTAACTGGCACGAACTGATTAGATTTGGGGAACGATCCGGTACCGGACAAGGATTCTGGATTACTTTTGCTGTTTTTCTTTTTTTTACTTAATTTTTGAGAGCGGTCGGGTTCATTTTTAGTGTTCTCGTTTGAGAGAGCTGTCGAGTTTATTTCGAGTTTATTTCAGAGATTCTCATTTTAAAAATCATCTCTGGCTAATCGTTGAGAGGACGTTGGTGTTGCCTTGGCGGAGGTTTGCGCTCTCTTAGTGCTCTTCTTTCTCATTTGTCGAGGCATCGACCATTGCTTACCCGGCTGTAGGCGATCGTACTTGGTAGCACTGAATCAAATATGCGCACTACAAGTGCAAGCCATCTGGGTTAATCCCTGGAGGAACTTGACTCATCTTGCCCAAGGACCCACTACCGGTCCTGGAATCTAACCCACGTCATTGAAACCAGTTCAACAGCTGAACCACTAGACAAACATCATCCTCCACTCCCATCATTAAATGTTAGAAACGCTAACATCATAAACTCATAATCATCATAGTCACTGTTATTTAGTCTTTTACTTGTTTCACTCATTTGACCGTGGCCATGCTGGAGCATCACCTTAAGGGGTTTTAGTCGTCGAACAAATCGATCGCAGGACTTATTTTTGTAAGCCTAGTACTAATGCTATATGTCCCTTTTGCTGAACCGCTAAGTTACGGGGTCGTAAACACAAGAACGCAGGTTGTCAAGTGCTGATGGGGGAGGACAAGCACAAACACAATCACACCCACACATACACAGCCATACGTCCCCCCATAACACATATATTTACGACAGGATTCTTTCAGTTTCCGTCTACCAAATACACGCACAAGGCCTTGGTTGGTCCGAGGCTATAGTAGAAGGCACTTGTCTCCAAGGTGCTACGCGGTGAGATTGAACCCAGAACCATGTGGTTGGGAAGCAAGCTCCTTACCACACAGCCACGCCTGCGCCTATTTAAGGGCTTCATTTAATCGGCTCCACTGATTGAACGCATTTTGGTAGATATTTTGAGTGAATAAATTACTGACCCGTTCGTAGTGTTGGTTTTGTATACTAATAGGTTAACTAATTGAAATTAACTTCATCAATTAAAAGCACTCAAACAACAGTCTTGTTTATATAATTTCAATGTTGACAGTCAAGAAAAGAGTAAGTTGTTGCTGAAGGGAAGATAAACATATCTGAAACTAGAATCGTTTTCCGTTTGCAATGAAACTGTACAAACATTATAGCCATTTACTGAAATCCAATATATCTAATTTGTTTAATTAGCTTACATACTAAGTATGACAAACTTAATAAACAAACTTAATAGAATGTTTGATAGAATGCCCCACAATATTTGTCCTGATACTCAGCTCCCTGAGTTCAAATCCCATTGTATATAAGCAAGCCTAAGCAAGTTGCTTGTGAGGAAGACCGGTAGTTGTCCATGCATCAAAGTCTTCTCTCGTCGCAATATCAATGTTATCTAATGGAAAGGCGGTCGACTTGAACCGACACAGCTTGACACCATTATCGTCGTAGGCGTTGTTATCAAAACACAAAGTTAAGATAACTCGCCTGATTCTCTATTACAATTCAGGGCGGTAGATTACTGGATCCGTTAGAGAAAATGCCTTACGTTATCTTCTTCAGTTCTTTAGATGCTGACAATCAAGTCTGCGACGACGCAGGTACCGAGCGGTGTCGGCCAAGTCGGCTGGTTTTCTATTGGATAACGTTGTTATTTCGGAAAGCCGAGACTTATTTGCTTGGATAGCTGCCAATCTTCCTCAACAAAGTTTGTCCAGGCTTTCACACACATGTACAGGATATCACGCTAGACCGATGGGACTTCCCTTTAGCTTTTGTATGCAGTAAGGGCTAAAACCTTTGGGTTATACATATATATGTATGTGTGTGTATATGCTTGTGTGTCTGTGTCTGTCCCCCCCACCATCGCTTGACAACCGATGGTGGTGTGTTTATGTCCCCGTAACTTAACGGTTTGGCAAAAGCGACCGATAGAATAAGTACTAGACTTCCAAAGAATAAGTCCTGGAGTCGATTTGCTCGACTAAAGGCGGTGCTCCAGCATGGCCGCAGTCAAATGACTGAAACAAGTAAAAGAGTAAAAGAGTAAAAGATTAATGCTTTTCTGTGCAGATACGTGGGCGCATGCACTCA
Organism: Octopus bimaculoides; assembly: GCF_001194135.2. Classification (NCBI taxonomy): domain Eukaryota; kingdom Metazoa; phylum Mollusca; class Cephalopoda; order Octopoda; family Octopodidae; genus Octopus; species Octopus bimaculoides. The sequence continues at coordinate 81,354,970 of NC_068990.1, read as the reverse complement.
CATACACACATACACACATATACACACATGCACGCACACACGTACACATACGAGCGCGCGAACGCATACACACAGACATAAGCCGAAATGAATATATATACATAAGAATATAGTTTGTGTAAAAGATCCCATATTCCGTCTGAAGCCTTCCCCACCAACATCACCCAAAGCTCCTTATTCTTTGATACTTTCGTACCCAAATCCGACAACAATAGAATTTTCATTTTTAGAACGATTGATGGCTATCGTTAAATAATATTGTCCATAGTATTGGGAAACTTGTTCATCTAAGAACTTATGAATATTATCTTTGTTTGATATCAGGCATTATTTCAATAACTTATGAGTTATATTCAGAAATATCTTGTAGTTTTGAATCAACGATTGCACTGTTAACCATATTTCTGATCATTTCTCTTAGATTTCACAGTGATAAAACAGTACAAGAGATATTAGTGATACAGTTTTGTCGCCTTGTTTTCAATCTAGCATTGATAGTGAGGATTTCGCTACAGGACGTCGATATTAAAAGCTTCATGCCGTCTGTTGGCTATAATTATGAGTCATAACAGCCTATTGTTCGACTTTTTACCTCCTGGCCAAGAGTTCAGATAACATCTCTAGGCTGTTGTTTATCCGAAGACAATCAGTTTGAAATGGTCGGGTTGAGATCAAATACGCTTTGATAATCATTGATTGGGCGGTCAGAGATCGTCCAAGAGATAGACATGATAATAATAATGCATTCGACTGCGATAATAGAATAACGTTTGCTTTGACATGCAATAAAATATAGTTAGAGACTATGAAATCGTGTCAATAAGAATTGGAAACGAAAACAATAACACAAATAATGCCTATTTGTAATAATGGCGATAAGGACCGTTAAAACATCCCTGCCTATGTGTTCAGATTGTGTTCAAGTAAATTCAAATGAGGATGTGTGCGTGTGAGAGCAATATTATCATAGGAAGTTGTTTCCTAATCAAATAATAATGGGCCGATTTCAAAGCAAAATTTCAATAATAAGCTTGTGTTTTTAATTAACCGGAAGTATTAACAGAATCACGTGATGTATATGAACAAAACCTTTTAAACTAAATTTATTCTTGTGGAAAGACCATAAAACTTCAGACGTGACTGTTAATATTATCCTCAGTGAAAGCAATAACATCCAATCTATGACGACACTCACAACCGTGACTCTAATGTAAAGGCAGAAATATTTTCATTGAATTGTGTGTACATAATCAAAGAGTGAAGTATTAGAATACGCCAATTATTGAAACGCATGCGCAAAATTATCATCGTCATCTGATTATAATCGAAAGTATATTTTAAGATATTTCATTCATACTTTGATTTCATTTTGGCTGTCAATCGTTACAATAAATCTGCTCTGAGTTTCTATTCAAATCTAACCCACATCGAGTAAATGTCATGTTAGTGCTGACTACTACAGCGAGTCTATTATAAAACTAGCAAACATGAAGCAACTAGGATGCTTCTAAGGAATTATTCGATCTGCTAGAAGTAACAGATATTTCCCGCTCAAATCATACTCAAACGTTAAAAAAGAAGGCACGCCAAATATAAAATTCTAAACCAGGCATTGCTATGAAATGAAATTCGTTTTGCAACCACGTGGATTCCGGTTTAGTAACTTCATATGGCACACTTTGGAGCATCTTCTATAATAGCCCAGGGCTGGCCAACTGTCAATGAATTTGATAGACGGAAATTGTGTCGACGCCTAACATATACCGAATACGTATGTGTATGTATGTATGTATGTATGTATGTATGTGCGTGTGTGTGTCTGTCTGCACTTACATATGTACACACGCATACACACACACATATTTATATGCACATATATCATTATGTGTGCGTGTGTGTGTGTTTCGCCGCTTAATTAGTTCTATCTCTGTAAAATGGCGGTTAGGCAAATGGAATTCGATAGAAAAATATACTACACTTACAATAAATGTTGAAGTTGAGTTAACGAAGACAAACCTTCCAAAGTAATTGCCCCTGCATGGCCACAGTCTATTGTCTGAAACAAGTAAAAGAATAAAAAACACACATATATATAAAATTCATGAAAAGTAGTAACTCTGAAAAGAAATAGGATGGCCACGGCTGGAATGTACTTGATCATAAGTTATACTCTGTCAGTGTTGAAATGAGGCTAAACAACAACAACAACAACAACAACAGCAGCAGCAGCAGCAACAACAATGTGTTGGCACTCCGTCGCTTACGACGTCGAGGGTTCCAGTTGATCCGATCAACGGAACAGCCTGCTCGTGAAATTAACGTGCAAGTGGCTGAGCACTCCATAGACACGTGTACCCTTAACGTAGTTCTCGGGGATATTCAGCGTGATACAGTGTGACAAGGCTGACCCTTTGAATTACAGGCACAACAGAAACAGGAAGTAAGAGTGAGAGAAAGTTGTGGTGAAAGAGTACAGCAGGGTTCGCCACCATCCCCTGCCGTAGCCTCGTGGAGCTTTAGGTGTATTCGCTCAGTAAACACTCACAACGCCCGGTCTGGGAACCGCGATCCTATGACCGCGAGTCCGCTGCCCTAATCACTGGGCCATTGCACCTCCACAGTAACAACAATAACAACAATTATACAAACAATTAAGATATCTGTGCAAAAGGCTCACCGATAACACGATATTTTATATTTGTATATCATTGCTAGGTTCCGTTGTGTTTCTACATGGAGTATTTTATTGCACATTCTCTAAGCCCAGCACTGGCTATCGTTGATGTTATTGTTTGACCCCAGGCGAGTCCTGATCAAGCAGTTCTATGATCAAGGTTAAAAAAAATAAAGACTAATCGTTATTATTCAGTTTTATTTTTACATGTGAGGGACTAGATACACGCGCGCTTACATGCGCAAATACGCACAAATACACATACGTGTGCCTGTGCGTGCGCATTCACACACACACACATATACATACACATATGTATGTACATACGTACATACACGTATACACATACAAGCACACACACTCACATTCATATATATATGTATACACACATACGTACATACACGTATACACGTACAAGTACACACATACACATTCATATATATATATGTATGCATACATACGTACATACACGTATACACATACAGGTACACACACACGCACAAACACATATATACATATACTTGCACGTGTGTGTGCTTGTGCGCGTGTGTGCGTATGTATGTGTGTGTTGTATCTCTGCTTATCGCCTTGACATTGGAAGTATGCACTGGCCATTAGAGCATCTCTCAAGGCTTGGAAGAGAGAAAAAACAGGTTTTGCTTTTCGATGGCAATCAATATATGAATATATTACATTACTATTTATGTAACATTATGGTGCTTTACTGGAGACTAAGAACCATGGGCATTGATTTATCTTGACTAGGGACAAAAAAATAATACATTTTAAGATAAGGATGTAGTTTGATTGCTATCTACAAAACATTACTTGGGTAGCGTTACTTTTTCTTTAGCTACACTATTTTCCTCGTCTACAATTTCTTTAAGACAACACGCTGTGATCTGAAGCGGATTTGGTTGCTGTGTCTTGCATGTCGAACAAACAGCCACTTACGAGAATCCTTTACGGTTTGATTAACAAAGTGTTGCTGTATTTGTTGTTTATCTACCAGCGAGGCCTGATCGAGCAGGCCTATAACGAAGTGCGTTATAAGCGTGATCATCCTATAATGTTACATATCGGTGACTAGCTTATCTGGAATCCTTTTTTTAAAACGATACAGAGCTTCCATGTAGTCACTCGCCTTGTTATAAATAACAACCGAATCCTTCTCATATTATAACCTCCCTATTGGTGATCTGGATACGATCATAGTTGCTAGAAAAATTATAAAAGTCCTCTCAAGCAGCAAACCGATTGTTGTAGATAATACTAATGGACAATTAAAGAAAATATAACACTCAACGTAAATAGCTATTCTCTGATATTGTTTTATGGTAAGTCGGATATTATAAACATGTCAGCCATATATTTCAATCCTGAAGTAAAACAGAGTTGATGGAACTTAAGTGTTAGAGAACTCCATCAATTCACTTTAAGATGCTACTGTCTAAAAGAATAGATCCGATCTGAGACTTAACATAAGAGATATGGGTTCTCAGGTCAGGCATTTTCGAAGGATTTTAATATTAAAGAAGACAAGATTAGGCGCAAGCATAATTGTGCGACTCAAACATTCGCTTTGCAGCTAAACGGTTTCGGGTTTGATACCACTAAGTGGTACCTTAGGCAAGTTTTTTTTTCCATCATAGATTCAGACTGACCAAATCTTTACCAATGAAATTTGGTTGGTGGAAACAACGTGAAAGCTTATTAGATGGACAAATTCTCTTGTTTGTTAAACATTACCATCTGGCACCCTGGAATTCTTTTGTGTAGTCAACTTTGTTGCAAACATTGGACCAGGGCTTCGGTCGGTTAATATCTTCTTCACTCCTTCCCATCAATTACATGCAAAATGTCATGGATACTGTCCTTCCTTCTCTAAATTGAAAAACAACAAGGTTTTCGAAGAAGGAGACCATTTGACTGAAAGACGTGAGAAATTGTCTCTTAGTTCTGGTTTTGCAGAAACTGTACCAGTGGTCACATAGAAGAGATAGTAGCTTAAAGTAATATAGAAAATATATTGTTTTTAATTGACCGGATCAGAAAACTTGTTGTTCATGAGAATGAGAAGCCTTCTTTTTCTTCATAGACAGATGTCGAAGAAAAAGATTGATGAGTTATTTGAGAATAGGATGTAAATATGGAGCACACAGTTTGAGGTTAATGGAAGGATGAATAAAGACTGGTCTGAGTAATGCAGAGTCTGAAATCAGATGACTAGCAAATCTGGTACATTTTACTTTTAGAAACATCTTGAAATGAATTTGTGAATAGAGGTCTCGCCGGATGTGTAGTCACTGTTTTATGATAATTATCCTGCTGATGTAGCAGTGATTAGCAAATACATCCGTGTTGTTGGTAAAATTTATTGACATTGTAAGCAGTGTCTTCTGTTTGTACAACAGCAGCGTACAGCTTGATAGTCATAAAGCTCTGCTCAGACCTTTTGTTGTTTTTTTTTGTTCTGAAGTCTTTCTCTAATTAGCCAAGATTAAAAGCTCTACAAGCTAATGTTCTAAAATATTATCAATAATAAAAATGTCCATGACGGCGAGCTGGCAGAATCGTTAGGGTGTCGGACAAAATACTTAGCATTATTTTGTCCGTCTTTACGTTCTAAGTTCAAATTCTGTTAAGGTCGACTTTACCTTTCATCCTTTCGGATTCGATAAAATACGTACCACTTGAGTACTGCGGTCGACGTAATGGACTTATCCCTCCCCCGAAATTGCTGGCCATGTGTCAAAATTTGAAAGTAATATTAGCCGTTTCTCAACTTTATGAGTGAGGCGGGTGTTACGATAGCAGAATCAGTAGATCGACGGAGAGGTAAAATGTTTTACGATGTTTAGGTTATTTCGCATTACATTCTGAATTGAAATACCGGCTTTAATTTTTTATCCTCTCACGACATCGATAAAATAAAACATCAGTTAAATGCTTGTTAACTAGAACCCAGCCTGGACTACGTGAGCTGTGTTAAAATTTTTAGAACGCTGCAGATTGAAATATATTATTATTCAGCAACATTATTTACTTACATATATCTTTCACCCGAGAGATGAAGGTGGCAAAACGAGTTTGTTTTCCCAGTTCCGGCTTAGAAATTTCGAAAAAACTAGAGGTCTGTAGGAAAATTCATGCAAATATAATGGATCCTTGGTACTAAAAATGTTAAGAACCACTTTACCAGGCCGGTTTTAATCGAATAAACGCATTCCTCCTACATCTGTAATCTTGTCTTATGCCTATGTCAGGAATCAATATTAGAAATTGGACGAAGTGTATTTGTCCTGAATTGTTAGTTTTGAATAAAAGAAAAAAAAAAAACCCAATGAAAGAAGCTAGCAATTAAAAATTATCGATGTGTGATTCTTTTCAAGTTAAATGAAAAGGTTCTTTCCTGCAATAATGATGAAAGTCGATTGCAATTTCCTTTGTTCTCAGATCTTGGACAAATTATTATCCAAGGACACTATTATGAATTTACTTTCTGAAAGATCATAACATCTGACATTTGTAAAGTTCCGTTACGGATGATGTAAAAGTTATCTATTGCAGCTGGCGATTAAAGTCACACACACACACACACACACACACACACATACACACACACACACACACATGCACACACACATGCACACACGCACACACACACACACACACACACACACACACGCATACACACGCATACACACGCAAATAAATACACATTTACAAACAAAAACGTATAGTAACTCTTGCAGACATATTCACACAAAGACACACATAATCACACTCATACAATACACTTATTCGCACACATATACACGTGGCTATTCACAGACGTATAATGAAACATATACAAACGTATCTCCATGTACAAAAGTGCACACAAATAAATGCAAACAAGCAAACGTATTTCTTCACAAACACACTCACGCAAACAACACACATACACGCAAACCATCAAGCACAAACATTCATTCACGCACACACTTATATGTACAAACACAGATACACTAAAACACACACAAAACACTGATGTTCGGCTACTTCATTGCAAGACAAAATCAAAGCAAATAAAATGATTGAGAAAACCTGATTGTCCATCTATGCATAAGATTGGCCGAAAGGAAAATATGCTTGACCAAAGATTTGATTTAGAGTAAAGCTGAATAAAAAGACGGCCCACTGACCGTGAACATGTAATCGATGAGATGTCACAGGAGAATATTCTGAGACTAAACGATAGATTTTAACCTCTTAGCAGAAACAGAAAAGAATTAAAAGGTAGTGTATGAAATTATAGATGGTTAGAGAGGCAAGAGAGAAAGTGCGTGAGAGAGAGAGAGAGAGGAAGAAAAATCAGAGATGTATACAGAGAAAAAGTGGGAAAAGGAAAGAGAAAGTGTTAGAGTGTGCGTGCGTGTGTGTATTTGAGCGAGAGGCAGAAAGGAAGGGAGAGTGTGAAAATGGAAGTGAAAGTCAAGGTTAAATCACATTTCTAAATGGTAACTCAATAGCAGAATATAACATTTTCTTTCTGAAATCCGATGCAAATACAGCTAATATTTCAAATGAATGTTGCAGTCAGGATATGAAAATGCTGGTACTTTTACTGCTGGGAATCCAGTCCAAAACTACAACTCCGCCAGCTGGCTAGGTAATTTATCGAAAGACGAAAGTTGATACAGGCGAGATTTGAACTCGGAGTGCAGACAAGTACAACAATGCTTTATTTTTTTTCGATGATCTAACCACGCTACTAAATTACTACCCAAGTCCAGTTTCGTACTTAGGTAGTAATTTTGTAGCGTGGTAAGATCATCGAAAAAAAGAAATAAATAAAGCGTTGTTGTACTTGTTCTGGCTGTCTGCACCCGAGTTCAAATCCCGCCAATATCAAGTTTCGTCTTTCGATAAATTACCAATCCAGCATAACCAGCTGGCGGAGTTGTAGTTTTGGACAGGATTTCCTGCAGTATCTGGTCCGGCACTTTATGTCTTGACTGCAACTTTATGTCTTCTTCTATTTGTCATTGTCTTTATTTCGGATAGAAAGCTAGAAGTGTCAGAGACAACTTTTAGCCAAGAAACCTGTGATCAAAAGGATTTCAGCCTTGATAAACCAATATGTTCTTGCTTTATCTTAAGACGTCTGTTTCTGTGTTACGCTTTAGACAGTTCTAAATATGGAACGAATTTAAAGATAGTCATTTTTCATGTTTTCATTTTATCTAGTTTCAGCTCATGAGCTGTGGCCATGCTGGGGCACCGCCATTTGGTGTTGCTACATAATTTTACTTCACGAACGCTTTTCAGGAATTGATATTTGGTGCATGAGAGAGTATGGAACGAAATTTTTAATATAATGAAATAATTCTTTCTACCAAAGACAGAAGGACTGAAATTTGAGGGTGGGAAACTGGTGCTTATTTCATCGACCCTGAGTGGATAAAAAGTCCTCCTCAGCGGAATTTGAACCCAGAACGTGAAAACGGACGTAATGCCCTTGAGCATTTTGTCCTCGTGCTAAAGATTCTGCCAGATCGTCGCCTTAATATAATGAAATAATTCTTTCTACTATAGGCACAAGGCCTGAAATCTTGGGGCAGTCGATTAGAACAACCTCAGTACGCAACTGGTACTTAATCTATGAAGCCCGAAAGGATGAAAGATAAAAATTGACCTTAGCGGAATTCGAACTCAGAACATAGTGACAGACAGAATACCCCGAAGCGTTTTGCCCGGCGTGTTAACGATTCTGCCGGCTCGCAGCCTTAAAATATAAGGAAATAATGATAAGGAGATTTATAAATTAATGCATCTAAAGGGAAACAAGAACATTTATAAAATATGGAACGTCCATAGCAGCTAAAATGATTATTTCTTGCTTTGCTACAAATTACTGCGTTATGTTATTCCGTAATTTTTGCTGTTAACTTCAAAGATTTATTAGAGGTTATAAAAATATCAATCATTCTCTTCCTTTTCTTCCTGCAAATATAAATTCATCTTTTACCTCTTTCAGCCATAACACTGTGGCCATGCTGGGGCACTGCCCTGAAGAATATTTTGTCGAATGAACCAACCCCAGTAGTTATTTTCTTTTTAAGCCTGTTGATTATTTTATCGGTCTCTTTGGCTTAACCGGTAGGTTACGAAGACGTGAACGCAACAACACCGGTTATCAAGCACTGGTGGGGGACAAACACGGATATACAAAAACACACACACGGGCACACGCGCACACACACACACAGACACACACACACACACATACACACACACACACACACACACACATACACACACACACACGACGGGCTCCTTTCAGTATCCGTTTACCGAATCCACTCACAAGATTTTGGTCAGTCCGAGGTTACAGTAGAAGAAATTTTCCCAAAGTGCCACGTAGTAGGACTGAAACCAGGAACAGTGTGATTGGAAAACAAGCTTCTTACCACACAGCCACGACTTAAGAAATCTTAAGCTTTCTTTCGTTATAAGATCTGAAATTTAAAGAGCTTGGAAGGAAAGTACATTATAGTCATTCTTATCTCAATGGCGGAATTGATTTCAGCTGGGAATCAAAAAAGTTTGCTGACTCATCTCACCATTCCCTTCATATTAGTTTCTTTTAGGCGGTGAGCTGGCAGAGATGTTAACACACCAGGCGAAATACTTCGCAGTATTTCGTCTGTCTTTACGTTCTGTGATAAAATTCCGCCGAGGTCGACTTAATCCGTTTGTCTGTCCTTGTTTGTTCCTTCTGTGCGTAGCCTCTTGTGGGCAGTAACGAAATAAGAAACGTTAGCAAACCGGTCGAAATGCTTAGCGGTATTTCGTCTGTCTTTACGTTCTGTGATCAAATTCCGCCGAGGTCGACTTTACCTTTCATCCTTTCGGGGTCGATAAATTAAGTACCAGTTGCGTACTGGAGGATCGATCTAATCGACTGGTCCCATCCCCAAAAATTTCGGGCCTTGTGTCTAGAGTATAAAAGAATATTAGTATATAGGATACTGAGAAGTTCATGGGCCAAGCTAGTTTCCCGCGGTTCCTTTTCGCCAATAAAATATAGGCAAAAGTAAAAAGATGAATCAATGAAAAATTAATTCGAGATATTTCTAACATACGCGTTTTTCTTTTTAATGAGGCAAAAACTTCCTTTTCAGCGATCCTCTTTAGGGATCACACAGGAAACATAGAAGCTGAAATTTATTCATGAGGATTTGAACACTAGGAACTAATGCAGCCGACTGAATTTTGTTGTCTCTCCATTTTCTCACTCGATCAAATGTGCTAACTTTCCTATTATATAAATAATGAAAATGATTAATTAGCCAAGTTGTGAATATTAAATTATTTTTTAAATATCTAATATCACAAGCATGCCACTCGTAGAAGCTGGCTATTGGTACATAATTTCATCTGCATAATGTCAGTATTGTTTGATGAGAAACAATCGATTGCTTTGTCACATGTTATAGTGAACGAAAAGTAGTCTTTAAAGAAACAATGTCGTACAAGTTGCATATTCTATCAATAGATGTTTCTTATATTTCGTGATCTTTAATCACGCACTGAATCAAACATTCATCTTTTAGTATCCTGTTTATAATCGAAGTCATTGAGAATCTCAACTAAACTATATTTCAGAGTGTTTGCCGTTCTTAGATCTATCAGACCATTTTATTTTATTTAGTGTAGTTTAATCATTTACAGAGTGTAGTAGTCCATAATACACATTTATTGAATTTATAGACCTTCGGAAATACATTAAGAAATATATATATATATATATATAGTTGTATATCAACAATATGATTCAGGGAGGATAGCTCGAAATAAAGTTATGCATGCTCGGTAGAGACTCACATGTAATCTTATGATATCCAAACAGTTTTTAAACAAAATTTCCTCCCCTCAATGATGTTTAAAATATATATATATATATATATATATATATATATATGCGATGGACGTCTTTCAGTTTCTGTCTACTAAATCCACTCACAAGCCTTCAGTCAGCCCGAAGCTTTAGCAAAAGATACTTGCCGAAGGTGCCATGCAGAGGGATTGAAACCGGAACCACGTGGTTGGGAAGCAAGCATGTGTGTGTTTATATATCTGTGTATGTACATTTATGTGTGTGTATGAGGGTACGTGTGGTTGTATGTATGTAGCTCATCCAAAACGCACTTCTCTATAGGAGACTTCTGAGTAACAAAAACGTAAGTAGCCATAATGATTCTCCATATACGCATTCAAGACACATGTTTACACATTTCTGTTGTTGTCATTTTATGTACATACCATATGAAGAAGAGACATCATCTATCATGATCAACTGGAAAGTTAATAAAATACAGTATATTCCTTTAGCAGAAATAAGATGTGAGACATAATTCAATTATAGAGTTCTTTGTAGAGCACACACTAATAGTATTTTAATGCACACTTCTAGAATTCTTGCTTAGATTCTAAATTCTTTACTTACGAACAAGATTTAGAATTAAACATACATACATACATACATGTACATACATTCTTATCTACCTTCTCATATCTATCTAACTATCAATCTGTCTGTCTGACTGTCAGTCTGTCTGTCTGTCTGTCTGTCTGTCTAGCTGTCTATGTATTTATCAATCAATCTAATCTATCTATCTATCTATCTATCTATCTATCTATCTATCTATCTATCTATATGTCTGTCTGTCTGTCTGTCTGTCTGTTTATCTATCCATCTATCTATCTATCAATCAATCTATCTGTCTATTTATCTATCTATCTATCTATCTATCTATCTATCTATCTATCTATCTATCTATCTATCTATCTACCTATCTATCTAAACAC
>NC_068990.1:81339429-81343345 GCF_001194135.2 Octopus bimaculoides | reverse complement strand
TATATATATATATATATATATATGCGCGTGAGTGTGTTCACACACACGTACCTACTATTATATGTGATAGAATTCATATTTTAATGTTTACCATGATTCTAACATAATACAGTTGTTTTAAGTCCTCAGATATTAATTAAATTAGATATAAACAAAGCCATTGGTACAGATATTTTAGTTATGTAAGCATAATCGCAGATTATTATCTATCACATAGCTGGTTATACAAAGCAAATGCCCAAGCGCAATGTAAGTCTCTTGAACTTACTCTCTGTGAATGTCTTTCATGTACACCGAGAATGATTTAGTGAAAAAAGAGTGTGTATAAAGAAGAATCTTTTTCTCTTCTTTTTTTAGAATCGGCAAACGAATCATCTGAGGATTTCCTTGATAACGTTTAATCAGCATAATAATGTATTAATAACTTTAAAATCTTTTAGCTAGAAATATATTTTTGCTTTCTTGCAGTGTTATTGCATTCTAGAACGTTATAGAACGTTTTCACAAGTGGCGTACACAGACTTTGAAATCGATATCTCCAATTTTACTCAAGTCCCAATTGAGATGATTTCACCTCTCACACGAATAGACTTTAATATTATACAGGAAGGTAAAGCAGCGTGCTGGCAGAGTCGTTAACACGCCGAATAAAATGCTTCCCGGCATTTCGTCCGTCTTTAAATTTTGAGTTCAAATTCAACCGAGATTGATTTTCCTTTCCGGGTTGATAAGTTAAGTAACAATTGATCAGTGGAGTCGATGTAATCGACTTTGCCCCGCCCTCGAAATATCTGGCCTTGCGCTATACTTTGAAATTAATATTATAAAGAAAGGTAAGGTGGCGAGCTGGCAGAATCGTAAACGCGGCGGACAAAATTCTTCCCGGCCTTTCGCCTGTCTTTATGTTCTGAGTTCGAGTTACACGGAGGTCCATTTTGTTTTTCATCCTTTTGGGGTATATAAAATATGTACCAGTAGAACACTGGCGTCCATATAATCAAATTTCTTCTCACCCGAAATTCCTGACCTTGCGCCAAAAATTGAAACCAATTGTATAGAGGAAGTCTGTAAAGCAGCGAGGTGGCCGAAACGTTACCGCACCGGGCAAAATGCTTAACGGCATTTCATCCGTCTTTGCGTTCAGAGCTCAAATTCTGCCGAGGTTGACTTCGCCTCTCATGCTTTCGGGGTCAATCAAATAAGTATTAATTGAATATTGGGTTCGATGTAATCGGCTTACTCCCCTCCCAGAAATTGTTCACCTTGTGCTAAAATTTGAAATCAATATTATAGAGGAAGGTAGAAATATATGCTACTGCTGGAAATGGAAGCTTCTGTCTAAAATGTAAGAATGTATCAAAATGTAGAGGCTATCCCTACATTAAAATTCTAAGGGATCTATGTGTAATGTACCGTAATTCCTGAATTCCTTCATTTAAAATTCAAAATCATAGAAATGGTCCTTGATTTGCAATAAATTATAATCATGAGAATGAAAAATTTCTTTTTGATTCTCTTTTTACGTTTCATTTTGTACCTTACATTAACTTTCAGATTTCTTTAAAATCTTATGCCAACAATTTCACATCCGAAAAATCAATCAATATTTGTGAATCTTCTGTGAAGAGTGTGGCAGAAGAGGAAGTAGTAAAGAACACCTAATATGAATATTTAAAACTGAAAGAAAACCTTTCGAAAATTTTAGAATCAAAATTCCTGAAAGTGATTGACATTGAATATATATTTTTAATGTGTTGCTTTCAGGATGAACTTTTAGAAACATTTCAAAGAGATTCTTTTAATCAGCTTTCGCCGAATAATTTTAATTTATTGACTGTTTTTCAACGGACAGTCGAATATTATTATTATTTTGAGTTGTTGTTGATCAATGCAGTCCAGAACGATCAGCCTTATGCTAAAATGTGTTCATGCTTAGCCATCACATCTTTCCTTTCCGATGCCTCTTGGACCAGAGTATCCAATGTTGTTTTCTTTCTTAGAGAAACTAGTGTTTTATTTCAATGATATTTGACTGCTATTTCACAAGAAATCGTGTAAATATTTTCTAATTGTTTGTGGTTGTTGTTTTTCGGCTAACGTAGGTCAAATCTGATCGAGAATATCCATGATCAAAATCTTGATTGTGAGCATTCCAATTGTCTAGGGATATGGGAAGCTGAACATCGAATATGACCGCCTTTTAAGCTAGCCACTCTTCATCTTAAAATGCAGTGCTCCTCTTCTGCGGTCCTTCACAAACAAGACTAGGAATCCACTTGCCAGCTACTGACAGAATTTGGATGGGGTAGGCAGCCACATAGAGCGATAGGATAATCACGACTGGTCCCACTTATGCTACACCTTTCGTTTGCATTACAAAGTAGGAAATCCAAGGAAGTGATAGTATTTCTTTCTCATTAATACATGTGATAATCCGATCGCTGCAACAAAATTCCACGTCTCTTGTCGTTCTAAGGATTTCGAGAGGAGTGAGAGAAAGAAGGAGAGAGAGAGAAGGAGAGAGAGAGAAGGAGGGAAATAGAGATGGAGAGGGAGAGAGAGAGAGAGAGAGAGAGAGAGAGAGAAAGACAAAGAAAGGAAGAGAAAGGTGGAGTTAGAAAGTGATTCCGTATTAAATTTTATATAAACAAAACGCTCCTGCATCACGAATAGTATAGTTAAATGCTTTCAAGCCATTTTCAAGTGGTAATAAAATAAATAAAAAACAAATAACATTTCAAGTTAGTGTGTCTTGAGAGAGAGAGAGAGAGAGAGAGAGAGAGAGAGAGAGAGAGAGAGAGAGAGAGAGAGATTTCGCTCCTGTTTCTTATCGGTTGGACTAGCCAAGTATCATTTTGCTTTTGTAAGTCGTCTCTTAACTGCTTCAGTTGCTGAACAGAATATTCAAGTTGTTTTACTGTTACAGCGTCGAAGCATCGCTTATCACATGACCTAACTATAGCAACTCGAATCAAATAGAGGCTCGGCGTGGTCATAAAACGCGCGAAAAATAACAACCAAATTTCTCTCAGTTCATTCAACAGCTGTGTTTAGAGTTAATGAATATATAGCATAGAAAAATGTGATAAGATGATCCCAAATTTGAACTGTCTTTATCTTTGGTTTGCTGGGTCAAAGTTAAGATGGTGGCAAACGGCAACAACATTACTAGAAGCAACACAGGCAATAGAGAGAATTTCAATATAGTCGCTCCACTTTCAAGAAAATACAACCCAATCTCAATAAATCTACTTGATAAAAGTTGGGGCTAAACAATGGAAGCAAGAACTTGTAACAAGTCACTTTAATACGCCTGGCATGCCAGTACATTACACCAATCTTCGACTAAATATTGACCCTCCAACGATGAAAAGAAATACACAGAAAGCATCCAAGCAAAGTGTCTATATTTATGTATTTCAATGTAAAGATAGGCTGTTTGCCAAAGTATTTCGCCACACCCGGAGAGGAACAGAATTTAAGCTGCACACTGGAGCAATTATTGATTTAGGCTATCATAATTAAAAGGAAAAGGATCATTTTATTGTTCATAAACCTTCAGAGATGATTAAGATAACCCAATGAATGAATCAATGTACGCAGACACAGATACACAGACACACAGAGACACACACACACACACACACACACACACACATACACACGCACAGATATATACATATATCTTTATGCATAGAAATGTATATGTTAGTATGTATGCATGTATGCATAATTATATGCAGGTAGAATACATACATACATATATATATACATATATACACACACACACACACACACACACACATATATATATATATATGTACACAGACACACACATATATATATATGTGTATTTATATGTACGTATGTATGTATGTATATATATATATATATATATATATATATATATATATAT
>NC_068990.1:81331162-81336091 GCF_001194135.2 Octopus bimaculoides | reverse complement strand
GAAAAGCTCTACATTGTATTTGTCCCATCTTCGTTGAGCCCTGTGTGGCTAATAAAAGAAATGTATCTATCTACCTATCTATCTATCTATCTACCTACCTACCTACCTACCTATCTATCTATCTATCTATCTATCTATCTATCTATCTATCTACCTACCTACCTATCTATCTACCTATCTATCTATCTATCTATCTATCTATCTACCTATCTATCTATCTATCTATCTACCTATCTATCTATCTATCTATCTACCTATCTATCTATCTATCTATCTATCTATCTATCTATCTACCTACCTACCTATCTATCTATCTATCTATCTATCTATCTACAGCTCTGTCCATTTTAACCTAAACGATACTCTCTAGTTATATGGTTATATATGTATTGTATATGTATCTAGAAAAATACGTAGCATTTAACTTCAAACGTTCGAAGATACAGATATATAAATTTTGGCAAGTCAGACAGGCCCACACATGAACACACACACCATGTAGACATATTTGGTTGAAGAGGCAACTGGAAGGTCAATAAACCAATTTAATGTTGAGTATTTCGTATTTTCTAACGGAAAAGTCTGCTTAGTGGAAGAAGGAAATTTATGGTTTGTTTGATAGAATGAGAAATAGGGGAAAAATTTGTTTTCTATCCGACAAGTGATCATCTTTAGTGTTGTGAAATTAAAGGGTATTCAGACGTAGTGTACTGCTTTCAAATTTTGGCACAAGACCAGCAATTTCGGGGGAGGGGTAAGTTGATTACATCGACCCTAGCACTCAACTTCCACTTATTTTATCGATTCTCGAAATGATCAAAGGTAAAGTCGATCTCGGTGGAATTTGAACTCAGAACGTAAAGACAGACGAAATGGCGCTACCCAGCGGGGTAACGATTTCGCCAACTCGCTGCATTCTCGAAGTAGTCCCTTAATAAGAGAATGAATTAATACAGGAATAAACTTAATTCACAGGTGTAAATACTGGATCATATATGCATATAGTTTTATTTTGAAAAAAAATATATATATAGGCGCAGACGTGGCTCTGTGGTAAGTAGCTTGCTTACCAACCACATGGTTTTGGGTTCAGTCCCACTGCGTGGTTCCTTGGGCAAGTGTCTTCTACTAAAGCCTCGGATCGACCAAAGCCTTGTGAGTGGATTTGGTAGATGAAAACTGAAAGAAGCCTGTCGTATATATATATATATATATATATATATATATATATGTGTGTGTGTGTGTGTGTGTATGTGTGTTTGTGTGTATGTGTGTTTGTGCGTCTGTGTTTGTCTCCCCCTCCCCAACATCGCTTGACAACCATTGCTGGTGTGTTTACGTCCCAGTAACATTAGCGGTTCAGCAAAGAGACCGATAGAATAAGGACTAGACTTACAAATAATAAGTTCTGGGGTAGATTTGTTCGACTAAAGGCGGTGCTCTAGCATGGCCGTAGTCAATTGACTGAAACAAATAAAAAGAAAAAAATGTAATTGACGATTTACACAAATGACTTCTTATTTCGATAATTAGGGTTTTTTTGGATGGAGCTATTTTCTAATAGCAGTAATGGGATGAAGCGTATTGGATTTGTCAGAATTTGATATAGCTTCGTGTCATTTATGAGGAGGCTTGAACATGTATAATTTTCAGTTATCTCCTGAATATTTGCATAAGCATGTGTTAATGATATCGTTAATTAATTGTTACATTAACCATTAACCGTAATTCAGTCATAATGAATACCCTCTCACTGACGAATCCTATAGATTTATAAATACTATTTGCAATAATATGCATGTATAAAGCTTAACGCTAAGTAGAAGTCACTTTTAAGTCTGTGTCAGCTTAAAGCTTCCATCTGACATTTCTGACTGTATCTAGTGTCTATACCTCATTCATTTCTTCAAGAAATATATGAAGCTCACAAAATCTATTAACCATCAGAAAGCCATAGCGTTATAAAACACCCTCCTCTCACACAAGATGAATATTTAGCGTCTTCCCCCCGGGTTAAAGTGATTGAAAACTAACATCTGAAACACATTTAATAAGATGTAATTAAAAGTGAATAGAAATTACATGCATAGATGTAAACCCATGAAATAGATCCCATGTTTGATCACGCTGCATCGCAAGATATGGGGCAGTGTTACATTTTGAGGCCAGAGAGTAGGTGTATCTTAGCCAATGAGTGTTGGTTTTTATAGTAAGGCGATTTTTTTTTTTATATTATACATGGAGCTGATTGACTGTGCGACTATTGTACCAGCAGCCTCTGGTGTTATCTGTTGTTGTCACGGGTTCTGCTGGTGCTGCCCCTTCCCACCTCTCTCTCTCTTTTACTCTTTTACTCTTTTACTTGTTTCAGTCTTTTGACTGCGGCCATGCTGGAGCACCGCCTTTAGTCGAGCAAATCGACCCCAGGACTTATTCTTTGAAAGCCTAGTACTTATTCTATTGGTTCCTTTTGCCGAACCGCTAAGTTACGGGGACGTAAACACACCAGCATCGGTTGTCAAGCGATGTTGGGGGACAAACACACACACACACACACACACACGCATATATGCATATACATATATACGATGGGCTTCTTTTCAGTTTCCGGCAACCAAATCCACTCACAAGCCTTTGGTCGGCTCGAGGCTATAGTAGAAGACACTTGCCCAAGGTGCCACGCAGTGGGAATGAACCCGGAACCATATGGCTGGTAAGTAAGCTACTTACCACACAGCCACTCCTACGCCTATAAAGAGTGCAGCAGGGTTTACCCCCCCCCCCCCGGAGCCTCGTGGAGCCTCGTGGAGCTTTAGGCGTTTTAGCTCAATAAAAACTCACAACGCCTGGTCTGGGTATCGAAACCGCGATCCTAAGACCGCGAGTCCACTGACCTAACCGTCTTTTCATTTCTGATTCTTTAAAACAGAAAGCTCCCAAGTGCCTTCATTGCCATAAGTGTAATGGCTGGAAATTTTGCTCTGTTAGTTTCATTGCTTTTCTTTCTGCGTCATCAAGACTTATAACTCCATACTGACCTCACCCGACCACATGTTTATCGTTCATCACCTTTGCTCTAACAACCTGCTCCGATTGCAGTAGACAAAGTGTCCGAGGTGGACAACGAGTCTGAGTTTAATATAATTGCCAATATTTGTCATCTTACATTACACTGCTTATATATTGTGAGTCGAGCCTGTGAGTAAGTGTGTGTGACACATTGTCTTCACGTTTCGTCTTGCATTTGATCTTAAATGCTTTCAGTAGCTACTTGCGTACGATTTTGTCAGGCCAATGGACTTTACTTTATACACACCAGCCTCCTTTAGCTGCCGCTTTAAAGGCACACTGAAAAACGCGGTGTAGAACATTTTTATATCTGTTCTTAGATAGTTTTCTCAAGCAGGGCATGCGACACAGTCTTTTGAGAAACAGCACTCCATTTGGTAGTGAGACTCTCAGTGCTGTTGTTACAGTCTCTGCTCGTTTCGGAATGTCCTGTGCTGACACCAAACGAATACAAATATGCCCACGATAGGGTAGGGTCGTATTTACGCTGCAAAATATGTAAACACTACAAAATCAGTAATCGTGCTTACTAGTATGAATATCATCCTGAGCCACTTGTTGAAGGTAAACATGTCACTATCTGCTGGGATTCTCCAGTCAACACTGACACAACTATCCAGGCTAATCGACCAGACATAGTTATTAAAGACTGGGAAGAAAATACTTGTAGACTAATATATGCAAATCTTCCCACTGAAAAATATATCTGTAAAGGAATTTGACAAACTTAGTAAATATAAGAACCTGGAAATTGGAATACAAAAGATGTGGCATCTTAAAGCAAAAAACTGTTCCTGTTATTGCAGCTGCTCTAGGTCTGATAAAAGAGTATTGTCAGAAACATCTAGACAACATCCCAGGAGAACCATGTTTCAGAAGAATCCAGAAGATTGTGCTGACAAATATTACCCACATCTTTAGAAAACTTTTAAATATCTATATTTTATTAGATGGAGATATTTTGCTACTACTCCTGCCACTTCCCTTCCCTGAGCTTTCAGTTATACTGTAGCATTTCTTATCTTTCATTTGCCCTCGGGCGCTGGGTGTGTCCCAACATATGATTGCAACAGACATACAGATTAAAAGCAAATAATAACAACAACGACAATAGTAATGATGATGATGACATGATGATGATGATGGTGGTGATGATGATGATGACGATGATGATGATGATGATAACGACAACGACGATGATATATATATAATAATGATCTCTAATAAATTTATATACAATTGGAAACACGATTCACGCCTTCACAAACTACTTAGAAAATCACACAAAAAAACAAATCCATAATACACCTATGAACCTCAATCTTTGGACATAGCAATACTTTAAAAATGTAGCATCCAGACAGACCACTAGATAATTCAGATATAATTGTCCATGTCATAACAGGCAATAGAGTATTAATTATCAACATAGAAATACCAAATAATATTTGTGTTTTGCAGAGGACAGGTGAAAATCTAAAAGAGTTACATTTGAATTTAAAAGCTAAATGGTTGTTTAAGGAACACGTCTCTCATAATATTTATGCCTGCCTGATATTAACACATACTAAGCAGGTCACTCACACATATGCATACACATGTGTATTACATACTACCGACAATGCTTAATGACACAAAAACGCAAATAATATTATCACCAATCACGGATTGGATAATTTTCGCTTGCTTATATATTAATTGAGTTTTTAAACGCAGCACCTCCATAAGAAATAACATCTCTAGTCGAATGCTGCAGTAAGTTTGCTTTCCGCGATGTATTTATATTAAGTATCATAGACTGATTGATATTTTAATCTAACACTTTTTCTGTCATGTATATATATATATATATATATATAT
>NC_068990.1:81329219-81330230 GCF_001194135.2 Octopus bimaculoides | reverse complement strand
AGATTGCTCTTTGGCGAGTTGCAAAAGGGAAAGCGCTCACAAGGCGGCCAGAAGAAGCGCTTTAAGGACAAACTGAAAGCCTCACTGAAGGTCTTCAGCATCGACCATGCAACTTGGGAGCAGTCTGCTCTAGACAGAGAAAGGTGGTGATCAGTTGTCCACAAGGGTGCCAACACATGCGAGGCCAATAGGATCGCTGCTGCAGAAGACCGCAGACAAGCCAGGAAGAACAGAGCTAACAACCCTGTAGCAGGCGCTATCATTCCCTGTCCACGCTGTCAAAGATTCATTCGGGCGCAGATTGGCCTCACTAGCCATCTGCGGGCTCACAAAGCAAGCCCACTCCCACCCCAGAATAACTAGATAGTCTTCGTCGCATCGACGGACAAACTACATATATATTGACAGAGATAGATATGGAATATATTTAACCTTTCAAAACAATTTACCTTTTATGCTCCGTAGTCGCACATAGATATCTAAGAACGCATGATATTTTCTTTACCGAATGCACAAAGTAAGCCGTAAATATGTTTTGCTGTTTATATAAACCGTACTATCGGTGCCAGTGAGTTACAAAAACAACAGAAGTATCAAGAACACAAATACTTTCGATTAAATAAACAAATACTTTGCAAGAATATTCATACTTTCTAAATCTGCATTAAAATTTCAAAATTGCCTTACGGAAATGAGCTTGGATAGTAATTATATAGTCAGATATTTCATGATATAATTGAAAATACTTTTATTGTGGAAAGCCATTAGTGAGATGACGCAATAATATAAAAAGAATTACATTTACACCGATAATATAGAGAATGATGCATAAATGATGCATGAATACATATAATGCGAAAGGATACAATAAAATAAATTGGAACGACTTACTGAAATGTAAGATGCTTGCATGGATGCATGCATCTAGCCAGACAGGCAGGCAGCTGTCATACTTCGCAGTAAATGTTTATGTGTGTGTGTGTGTGTATATATATATATATATATATATAT
>NC_068990.1:81327771-81328769 GCF_001194135.2 Octopus bimaculoides | reverse complement strand
GTCGATAAATTAAGTACCAGTTACGCACTGGGGTTTATGTAATCGACTTAATCCCTTTGTCTGTCCTTGTTTGTCCCCTCTATGTTTAGCCCCTTGTGGGCAATAAAGAAATAAGATAGATAGAGAGATAGAGAGATAGATAGACAGAGGGATGTACATGGATGTGTGTGTGCGTGCGTGTGTGTGTGTGTGTGTGTGTGTGTGTGTGTGCGTGTGTGTGTGTGTGGTTTGTTCAGTTCTTGTGTTTAAAGGATTTTTACTCGATGCCTTATCAGCTCTATTGTTTATACATTTTCATTTGAGCAACTTTGTAAAATGATATATTTAAAAATTTCTTCATGCTTCAGAAATGCGATCTTATAGGCGCGCGCACACACACTCACACACACACTCACACACACACCCACGCACACACGTGCGTGCGCGCGCAAATTTATTTTCCAATATAGATCATGTTTCCTGTACTGGGAGTAAAGAAAAGTGTGAGAATAGATGCTACCATTATCAGTGAAATTCCAAGGAGACCGCTAAGATGGTTTATTGTTTATTTGCCCCAACGACCAGATACCGATGAGATAGAGAAACGACTAAAATATTAAAAACATTAATTCACTCCATTTTTTAAATATATTATCCCAGAATGCTCGAATATCTAAATCAACGTTTAAGTTTAAAATGGAATTTAAAAATTAACTTTCAGAAAGATGTGACAGTAATTACATAGTTAAATATTCCGCTGAGATATCGAAAATACTATTTTTTTTTTAATGCAAATCAATTAGGAGGATGACTTAATACAAGTGAAAAACATCCTGTTTAGAACGATAATATATACAATGATATAGAAATAGAGCTAATACGAAGAGACGCATAACAATAAATCAAGTCGTATATTGAGATAGATATATACATACATACATACATACATATGTATGTATATATTGTATATATAAGCACATATACACATATACATACATATATATATATATATATATATA
>NC_068990.1:81326323-81327087 GCF_001194135.2 Octopus bimaculoides | reverse complement strand
TATATATATATATATGTATCTATGTATATACTCTTACTCTTCTACTTGTTTCAGTCGTTTGACTGTGGCCATGCAGGAGCACCGCCTGTAGTCGAGCTAATCGACACCAGGACTTATATTTTGGAAGCCTAGTACTTATTCTATCCGTCTCTTTTGCCGAACCGCTAATGTTACGGGGACGTAAACACACCAGCATCGGTTGTCAAGCGATGTTGGGGGGGACAAACACATACACACACACACACACACATATATATATATACATATATACGACGGGCTTCTTTCTTCTTTAGTTCTATAATCAACTTGCTTTTGATATGCTGAAATGCGTCTGGGAGGAATTCTTTCATCGTATTGATTGATGTCGCCCGTGCTGCAGGTGGTGGCCATATTGAACACTTGTAAGAGGAAATAAAAGTTGATGGTGAGTAAACACTTGTGACTTAGCTGGAGTTTTCTATTGCTTTTCCTTTTTAAAATATTGCGTGATGAAATCGGTTCATCCTTTTCGTATATATGTGTGTGTGTGCGTGTGTGAGTGTATATACATACATATATATATATATATACTTGCATATATACATATATGTGTGGTAAGTAGCTTGCTTACCAACCACATGGTTCCGGGTTCATTCCCACTGCGTGGCACCTTGGGCAAGTGTCTTCTACTATAGCCCCGGGCCGACCAAAGCCTTGTGAGTGGATTTGGTAGACGGAAACTGAAAGAAGCTCGTCGTATATATGTTTATATATATATATGTATA
>NC_068990.1:81324352-81325933 GCF_001194135.2 Octopus bimaculoides | reverse complement strand
TATATATATATATATATATATATATATATATATATATATATATCGTACAGCAGATGCCGGCGATGTACGGAAGTAACCGATATATCAGGAACAAAAATACTTGTCAGCAGGAGAACATAGATGATTTAAATATATTTAGCTGTTCTACATGCACCGTAGCACAGATGTTGGTGATATGCAGACACAACCAAAATGTCAAGTACATAATCGCTTTCAGCGTGCTACGTGAGATGCCCTGATTTTCGAAATCAGCATTAAGAATCTAAAGAATTAAACATTAACTTACGGGAATGAGGCGCTTATAATACATACATGCAGAATTATTTCGCAATTATAGAGAAAATAGTTTTTTGTTGAAAGTGCTTTGCCAGGTGGCTCCCACAAAAATGTAAAATATTAGGGAGTGTTTTCGAAGAAATATGCATCAGCGTGGCATATGGTATGCGAAAGAGTTACTAATTCAGGAACAAGCATTGACTCCACTACCTGTCTGGCACTTAATTCTTTGTATTCTTATTTCTTTGTTGCCCACAAGGAGCTAAACATAGAGGGAACAAACAAGGACAGAGAAAGGGATTAAGTCGATTACATCGACTCCAGTACGTAACTGGTACTTAATTTATCGACTCCGAAAGGATGAAAGGCAAAGTGGACCTCGGCGGAATTTGAACTCAGAACGTAACGGCAGACGAAATACTGGTAAGCATCTCACCCGGCGTGCTAACGTTTCTGCCAGCTCGCCGCCAATTCTTCGTATTCTGGGGAGATGAAAGGTAAATGTAACTTCGGCGAGAATTGAAACCAGAAGGTAAAGAACAAGAAGAAAGTCACAAAGTATTTTCCTTCCGCTCTAACAATTCCGCCAACATGCCGGCGGAATATATATTTAATGAATATACATTTAATCTAACTGTAAAAATACAAACCTTGTCACTTTTGCTTTTAATTCCCAGTATTAACTTAATACTATTATATATATAAATTTCTTTACTTTTACAATAGTTTGTTGACGTTATTCAGAGAAAGATATATTTGACAGTGACAAGGTAAAGTTAGCGATCCCTGATGAATCGGAGATAAATAAGAGCGAAATATATTGTATATAAGAACGATATATTGTATATATCTCGCTTAAGCATAATTTATCGATAAATAACTGTACAATGCAGTATTTCGTTATACACACGCATGCACACATTACTTTAGGAGGAGGGGATAAATCGATATCATCGACCCCAGTTCTCATGAAGTACTTTTTTTTTTTAATCAACTGAGAGGCTGAAAGACAAAGTCGACCTCGACGAAATTTCAGCTCAGAATATAA
Source organism: Octopus bimaculoides (assembly GCF_001194135.2). NCBI lineage: Eukaryota > Metazoa > Mollusca > Cephalopoda > Octopoda > Octopodidae > Octopus > Octopus bimaculoides. The sequence goes on along the minus strand of NC_068990.1, from coordinate 81,324,609 downwards.
TGACGGACACGAAATGTTACCAGCTCGATGCCTTTTACTAGTTTCAGTTATTTGACTGCGGCCTTGCTGGAGTACCGCCTTTAGTCGAGCAAATCGACCCCAGGACTTATTCTTTGTAAACCTAGTACTTATTCTATCGGTGTCTTTTGCCGAACCGCTGACTTACGGGGACGTAAACACACCAGCATCGGTTGTCAAGCGATGTTGGGGGGACAAACATAGAGACACAAACACACACACACACACACACACACACA
>NC_068990.1:81320434-81323998 GCF_001194135.2 Octopus bimaculoides | reverse complement strand
ATATATATATATATATATATTAATGAGTTTCTGTGCAGTTATACACATAAAGCAGTCAAATAATTACTGAAGAATCAGCCAGTATATACAAGAAGCACATCAAACACACACACACACACACACACACACACACACACACACACAGAGTCAAATCAAATTGAAACAAGTAACGGGAAAATAAGGAATATCACTGAATTAAATATTTTTACTTCCTCCTTCCAAAGTTGGTTGATTGAAATGTGCTACATTGAACATGCCCGATATAAGCATGCGTACATAGGTGTGTGTATGCGTGTGTATGTGTTCGTGTGTGTGCGTGCGTGTGTGTGTGTGTGTGTGCGCGCACACTTTGATAATCACAACATCTCGATAATTTATTTACGATTAAGAACATTTCAAAATGAGTTACGTATAATCAACATTTCCAAATCGTTAAACAGATGCTCCCACATAGGTAAATCTATCCAGCCATATAGACATATATTCACCGTACACGTATGTACAAATTCTAACGCATATACATACAATCGCACACACACACACATACATACATAAATTCATACATACACATCAGGAGCACCGACTCTCTAGCTACGTTTAAAGGAAGTTACACGATATCGTAGTATATCATTGGTAAAACCAAGAAAGGGATGAGACTGAAAACATCGTACTATGAATATAGGTCATGGAGACGAAGCTATGTACTTAAATTTACATATGAATGAAATGATTGCATTTGGAGTAAGAATAGTTTAAATAATGTTTTCTGATCACTTTTTGTCAAGCTTTCCGAAAAAGAGAAAAGAAAAAATTAATATTATTCTGTGAGCTTCAATTAAAGTGAATATAGAAAAAAACCGAAGAATTACCAACGTACATGCGCGCGCGCACCCACACACAAGTATATAAAAATGTAATCGCGCACACACTCACGTACATATACATTAACACGCGCGTCTGTATACTTCGATATATTGATCGTAGATCCAGCTCAAACCGAATTGACTGAATCCAAAATCTACACACGTTTGTGTATGTGTGTAGGCCGTTATTCAGTTTTATTTCACGATTTCTTGCCAGTAGAGAAAGAAACGGTTTCTAACCTAGATTCAAGGCTCCTTCATTGGAATTTCAATGTCAACAACAGGGTATGTATGATATCTTAAAAACAAGGTATGTATGTATGTATGTATGTAAGTATGTATGTATGTATGTATGTAAGTATGTATGTATACGTGCAAATTTGCGTGTTTTGTTTTATGTATGTATTCCCATTCATATATTTGCATATCTAAGACACGCTCATATACACTTGAATGATAAACTTCGGAGACGTTTTACAGATTTTTACAGTTCCAGTGATGGCTTGGATCTGTAGTCTTCGGATCAGCTTTCTCCTTCCTGGTTTTGAGAAGCCTAATTTCTCAAGATTGGTATTTAGGCAATGTTACAAATCCCAGTATGTATGTATGTATGTATGTATGTATGTCTCTTCTCTTTTTTAATTATTATAAATCTTCCACCGAGGAGGGCGCCGGTTTCCAACAAAGATACAAGGCTCCATTTTTGGGATGTAGTTAATACAGACAAATTCACATTTGGAGCTTGAGTAAAGTCTTGCATATTTTTACTGTTCCACTCACAGATTGCACTTGTAGTGTACGAATCAGCCGGTCGATTTCTCCTTCTGAATATCCCAGTTTATCCAGATTCTCCTTTAAGCATTTACTAACAAAACTTAGTGCTCCAATTATTATTAGTATGAATATGAATTCATAGTTTGGATATAGAAGTTGGAAGTTTTGAAACAGTTGTCCACAGATATTCTCTTTTCCTTTTATTTCAAAGATATATTTATATCTGCAGGGTAACTAACCTCTATGATGGTACATACCTTTGCCCCTCTGTCCCAAACAACAATATCCGGCCTGTTATGTTTACATTTGACAGAAGTTTTTATGGGAATATTCCACCAGTATTCCTTGAGTGGGTGTTTATGAATGTATTCCACAACAGAGGGATTTTCTAAGTTTATTTCAGGACAGCCTCTTTTGCGGTTAGCTTTGTTTTAGCAACAACATCGTGCCGCATAGGGAGGTAGTGCCGTGACGACATTTTAGGACAGCTGCTAATCACATGCGTGATATCTTCCACAGAAACATGACATAGCCTACACATGTGGTTTTACCTTGGGATTACAAGAGCATCACTGTCTCTCTTGTTCGCCAGGTACTTTGTGGCAATCTCATGTTCCTGGATTGCAAACGCATAGCCTTTAAAGTATGATGTGATATAGTGGTTTTGTGTCCAAGAGAGGCTGCGCTTCGTGTCAATTCTACTGTCTTCTTCAAGATTCTGGGCAGCATACCCATGCATAGTCCTTTTTTTGTATGCTGAGTGCTTTCCACCCAGGTCTTCTCTGAGGTAAGAGAGCCCAGCTGTTTTGGGGCTGTATAGGAGATCATCAGGAAGATAGTGTTTCTTGAGGAGTTCACTGCCAACTCGTACAATGGTGCTCACTTCGCTTTTTAGTACTGCATTTATATATTTATTTTTGCTGCTGTTGTTTAGCAGGTGCTGCCTGAGTGATACCATACGGCATTCTAAGGCCGTCTGCATTGATCTCAGGCCTCTACCACCTTCATTTCTTCTCAGATAGAGCCCTGTTAACATCACAGTTTCTGTGGAAGTTCTCAGTTGATGTCAGGATTTTGTGGGTTTTGATATCTATGGAGCAGATTTCCTCTACAGCCCAATCAAGTATCCCAAATGTTAGGATCAGCACTGGTACTGCAAATGCATTGTGGGATATTGTTTTGTTGTAAGAGGGGAGTTCCGACTGCCATAATTTCCTAAGTCTGGTGTAATATTCTCGGGTCACTCTATCTTTATTCACAGTGCCTTCATATGATATATTTTCATCTATGCCTAGGTACTTGTAACATTCTTTGTGTGGAATGGGGGAGACAGAGAGACCATTCATGCACAGGTTCTGGTCTGGGGGACTGACTTTCCTCTTTCTATAACCAAATATGAACATTTATTTTGGCCAAATTCCATGCCTATATCAGCTGAAAATGTTATTAATTCCAGTTGTTTTTTATTTTTTGGCATTCTTAATGCTTTTAGCATAAATCTTTAAGTCGTCTACAAAGAAATTATGAGTTACATTTATATTTCTAGCGGTTGAAGATCCTAGCATGTAACCATTTGTTTTCTGCAGTAAGAACAATATTGGATTCAGTGCCAAAATGAAAAGAAGTATATGTATGTATGTATGTATGTATGTATGTATGTATGTATGTATGTATGTATGTATGTATTATGTATGTATGTATGTATGTATGTTTGTATGTATTGGTGTGTATGTACAGATGGAGTGATAAATTGATGGATCAATGTATTTATGTATGTATGTACGTACATATGCATGTATGATATATGAATATATGGATGTATGAATGAATCGAGGGACAATTGTATGTATGCACGTATGAGTGTATCTATGAACGCGTATGTATACATACGTGTGTGTGCGTGCATTTGACGTTTTCATGAATTTCT
>NC_068990.1:81313390-81319342 GCF_001194135.2 Octopus bimaculoides | reverse complement strand
GAGAGGGGGAGGAGGAGAGAGGGGGAGGAGGAGAGAGGGGGAGGAGGAGAGAGGGACGGAGAGAGAGTGTGAGCCTACGCTCTTCCACAGAAAGGAACACAGAAAGAAACAAGGAGAGAAAATAAAGAATGTGTAGTGGCTAGAAATCTATCATGGTGAAAGATTTAGGCCAAGTTTTCCAATTTAGATAATGAAAGTCGAAATATGGTTTGATGTGTCAGTTAATAAAGCTATTCTGCTTACAACGGAATCCTGCACGTGACGTTCGAATCCCGCGTGCGATACAGCTTTGCCCTTCTTCTGTGGTATATATACATGCACACACACACACACACACACACACACACACACACACACACACACACACACACACACACACACACACACACACACACACACACACACACACACACACACACACACACACACACACACACACACACACACACACATACACACACATCCATGTATATATGGCTGATATATATTTGTATTGTGGTTCACTGAGGTACAGTGATTCTAATAAACTGATGTTAGAACTCAACACACATTTGCTTCAGTTGAGCTCAGAGCGTAATATGAAGTAAAACATACGACAGAGGAACAGACAATTATGCACTGAACTTCATTAGTTTGAAACTGTTTTCGGTATAAGATATACAGTATTTAGAGCTTAGTAATTGTGCATTATGTTTTAGCTTCTTGAGACATTACAGCTTTCTCAGACGCTCAGGCGTTGTTGCTACCTCAGATGCACGAACATGTATATCGTAAAAACAATATGCAATGCAGCAATTGTATACTGTCAACTTAATGTGACAGTCCCAATAAGGGAATCATATTGCTGCGATTTAGCCCTAGAAAGCTGGACCGCTTCCTAGGGCTAAATAGCAGCAGTATGATTCCCTTATTGAGACTGTCACGTTAAGTTGACAGTATACAACTGCTTTATCGTAACACTGCTGCTTAATTCTCTCTGAGAGATTTATAATTAGATCATTTCTAATTTTTGTAATTAGTGGATGTGTTTTCACTAGAAATATATGTATTTGCAAGAGGTTGACAGGCATCTTCAGCCAGCTGGTCGTGCTACTTCAGGCTGATGACGAGCAATGAGTGAGAAACATGTCCTAGAATGCAGACGAGGCTGGGTGGAAGTGCTTGTCTCCCTCTCGCAAATATAGGACACTGGAAATGTGTCAAGGCCGACAGGAAGCGGCCCAGCTTCCTAGGGTTAAATAGTAGCAGTATGATTCCCTTATTGGGACTGTCACTTTAAGTTGACAGTATACAACTGCTTAAGTCTCTGTGAGATTTATAATTAGATCATTTCTAATATACAATGCCATTCAGAATAAAGACTGTCCTGGAATAAATATAGCGAATAGAAACAAAACATTAACAAAAAGGAATACTACTGGAACATTTCCGTTAAAATTTCTGTCAAGTGTAAGCATAACTGGTCGAATATTGTTGTTTAGGACAAACAATGAAAAGCATGTACCATCAGAGAGGTCTGCTATCCTGCTGACGTGAATATCTCTTTGAAAATCAAAGAGAAATAGAATATGGCTAACTGTATCGAAACCTCTAGCTTCTGTATCCAGATTAGAATTTCACATATATAACATTTATAATTTGTGCACTTGGCTTTGTGAGTTAATGTCTAAGTGACAATTTAGATAAGCTAGGGTTTTTCAGAAAATGAAATCAACCAATTAACTCGCACTTTACAAATACAATCTGTAAGTGGAACAGTAAAATTTGCAAGACTTTTATAAAGTTTAAAATGTGGCATTGTTTTTGTTATCTACATTCCAACGATGAAACTTTGTATCTTTGTTAAAACCATCTCTTCTTCAGAGAAGGAAGAATTTAAATAATTAAAAAGAGAAGAGAACATTCATACATTCATATATACAGAGATACAGACATACAAACTGACAGACAGACAAACAGACACATACACACACACACACACACACACACACACACATACACACAGATATTGAAACAATGACGCATATAACAATCCATTGCCACGAAGACTTTATACTCATAATTTCGGACAATCGCTACTGTGACACGGGAATACTTGACAATGAACTAGCTAGAGATAACGTTCACACGTCACTGAGCACTAACGTACAATTTCTATAACACAGAACAGATATATCTCTCCGAGCTAAATAAAAACAATGGATATTTTATATGGAATAGATTACAATTTTAAAAGTCAAACAAGCCATAAACATTATCCACTGTCAACCATATTATCTCACTAATAGTCTCGTTTCTTTTTATTTATTCTCTTTTTTACTTACATTTTTCTTTCGGTAATTGTTTATTCCATATGATATCTCTTAAAAGTTTTTCTTCTTTCTCCCTACCAGAACTTCTAATGACATTCCATGTATATTTTAATTACCTTTTTGCTAATCTCTAGCCAAATCTCTCCTCCAATTTCCATAATCTACAACACCATTCAGAATTTTACTGCTTCTCTATTCTTTCTTCTTTTGTTTTCTAACATGCTTTCTGCTGAAATCCTACCTAATCTATTTTCGCCGTCCATTTTATGACGCTTTATGTTATCATAGCACTATTCAATTACTACGCATCTTCTCGTTTCTTTATCAACATGATGTGCTCTATTACTATATTTAAAATATATTTATTAAAAAATACAAAACAACAACAAATTCTTTTCATCTTGCAATCATGACTCTATCTCAATCATTAAAACTGCTTCCATACACATATCAAGAGAAGAGCAAAATATATATGATATGACTATATAAAACGTGTCTATATGTACGCATGTAAGAATACACACGCGCGCATATATTGTATATCCAGGGAGTGTTAATAATATTGTTTACCATCCAATTATAAAACCTTTTTTTATAGATTGCAATGGAAAGTGCTGTGTGGTAATTCTTTTCTCAATAAGAACCTTAAACAACTGCAAAGACTCATTAAATTCTATAGAAAATAACAAAAACAAAATCTCTCTTACTCTATTCTCCAATCATTTTTACAGACTTATTTGTATGCTACTTGCTTTAGGTGATCATTATGGATTACCAATATTATTGTTACTAGTGGTAACTTGCCTATTCCATTGAAATACATCGCAGTTTAAATTGCTAGTTTCTGAATTACTGCATTGATATCTGTTTATATTCTTATATTCCTAAATAATAAACTAGATGTGGGTGATACAGATGGTAGAATCGTTAAAGCGTCGGACAAAATTATTTTCAACATTACTTACATCTCACTGCGTTTTCCTCTACTTCTGCCTTTCGTTAGTCGGAGGGTTCGGTCAGTAAAAATCAATTGGATTGATTCAATCGATTTCACTGCTCTCCCTTCGCTTACAATTATGTGTTATTGTGCCAGTGGAAGGAATTATTATGAAGCAAAATTATTTTAAGGGCATTAACATGCTCTAACCCACGATATCTCTGACACTGCATGTACAGTCGCTCTAAAACAACCAAGCATACTTCACAGTAATCTAAAGTAATAGGCGGTGAATTAACAGAACCGTTAAAGCGCCAGATAAACTTATGTGTGGTATTTGATCTAATACTTGGCTTTCTAAGATCAAATCGCACGCAGGTCAACTTTCAGTCCCTCGGATTTAATTAAAAATATTACCAATCCAAGGTGAAAAAAGCGATAATAACGTCTTACCAGATGTTTAGATGTGTTTGTTTTGGCTCTTTGTTTTTCTAAGTTCAAATCCAGCCGTAGTCCACTTAGTTGACAAATGTTTTCCGGTAACTAGTTAAATAACACCACTTGGGCGCTTTTAACAAGTTCCTCTCTGTTGCAGATCAGTTTCAGGATACCTTCCTTCCTCACTACTACTGCTTACATGAGCACTGCATTTCCTCCTGCCTAAGAACACAGCATCCTTCTAACAGACAAATATTCAAAAGAAACAAATACACAAAAAATATCAGTCCAAAATACTTTGAAGTGATGCAACAGTCATACCGAAGAAGGACACAGAAAGGCTGAATAGTAAAGGTGTTTGTTTCGATATTAACAGGCTCCAGGTTCGAGCCGACTGTATGAGCCCAGCTTTGTCGATCCCAGCTTTGTCAACAAGATTGGATACATGGAAACTGTGTGGCAGCCTGTCGGATGAATCGAGCCTGTAATTCAAAGGCCCAGATTTGTAACAAACTGAGCCGTGCTAATGCTGTCTGCATATTGATGGTACACAATCCGGTGGAACATTTAGCCATTTAGAAGCTGATTTAATGTGCAGCTATTGTGATTGATCGAACAACTAAATATTCATCCTTGAAACCACAAATGGTAGCTGCAGAAGAGCAACAATTATTGCACTTTTATCTCCATTTATGTCCCTCATCTCCGTCAATACAAATGCGGCAAACTAACGGCGTTTAGAAGCACATTGGGCAATGAGAAAAAATACTGTATTGTGCGGAATCCTACATAGGGGAGTGGTAACGACTATGGTAGGTAGATGACTGCTTATTGTGACCATTTGTCTTTTGCTTTTCCTCTAGCTTTGCTCTCTTTTACAAACCCAGTGAATATTCAATTCATATATTTCCGATTTCAAAGAAATTTGAACAATAGATAAAAGACACAAGTTAAAAAAATTCCCAACAATTCAACTTTTCTAATAGGGGCCTTAACTCCCACATGCAAGGACGCATTATTGAAAAGTCTCACAAAGGCAAAAAAGCATCTGTCTCTTTTACTAGCCGCTGCTGAGACGAAATCTCTCTCTAATATATTTGTTTTGTTTTAACGCAGAAAATCCATATGAGATCTTTTAACCGGGGCAAATCCTGTAGTAACTGGCCTATAGGCAGTGTGTATACATTAAATAATACATATCATAAAGCTTCAACACATCGTACTGCATGAATACCTGAGCCGACGATGGGAATTCCATTTGGGTTCTGGGTTTGTTTGAAACATTTGCTGACTTTTAATCAGTTGTTATTCGAACGCTTTGAAAAAGTAACTACACTTTATATGATGTAGTCCCAGGATATGCAATGCCAGATAAAAAGAGAGTGCGGTCATAGCTGCGACACCTTTGATCATACGTATTTCCAGACATGACTGATCTCCGAATAAACAACAACAAAAACACGAATAATTCAAATTTGCTTTCCTATAATCAACATTCCTGGTCATCATGAAATACAATTAGATACCTTAGTTTGTATTCAATGTTCCGAAGAGAAAAATATGGCTCGCATTCATAGATCACGTATAATCTGTGTTATTTTGGCTGTATGGAAGTTGATTTAAGTCTATTTATAATCATATGTACAAAATTGTTGGAGAGTCCTGCTTAGTATTAGTTTTAGAATATCTATTTCCGTTTTAGGATATGTATTCATGGACTAATCAGCCATAGATTTTCTGATGTGTGAGTGTGACCTCAACCATGTGATATTTCGTATTTTTCTAATGGTTTGACTTAGCATTATAAAACTTACATTTTTAACAGACGAAATACAGAGATGACAGCTCTAATATTATATCAAACAAATAGCTATTACGTTTGTAGATATCTTAAGCATTTATATCTATTTACCTGTTTCTCTCTCCATCTATCTATCTATCTATCTATCTATCTATCTATCTATCTATCTATCTATCTATCTATCTGTCTGTCTGTCTGTCTGTCTGTCTGTCTATCTATCTATCTATCTATCTATCTATCTATCTATCTATCTATCTATCTATCTGATTACCGTTTTGTCTATCTGTCCTTCTATTTTCCTTCCTCTATAACACTTCACTTAACCATCCATGCATCTCTCTTTATTTTTTCTCTATCGATTTCAATCTTTCTGAATGTATATATATATCTAGAGAGAGAGAGAAAGATAGATAGATAGATAGATAAATATACATATATACAAACATATATATGTATATATATAT
>NC_068990.1:81310400-81312673 GCF_001194135.2 Octopus bimaculoides | reverse complement strand
TATATATACATATATATATATACATGCATATATATATAATATATAATCCTTTATATTGAACACTCAATATTTCATCTATTCAATAAGACATATTCCATATATTCAATAAGACATTCAATACTTTATTTCATAGTACCATCCATTTTTATTTTATATTATATATTGTATATTATATTATATATTGTATATTCCATATTCTATATCCCACATTGGTTTTTCAGGAATATAAATAAAACATAAAAAACAGACAGTGTTGGAACTCTTTTAAACGAAATAATATATTCCTCTATACACAATCATACAACCCCCCCCTTTTTGTATTTATTCTTACTCGCATATATATATATATACATATATATACATATATATACATACTTATATACATACATACATAGTATGTATGTATGTATGTATAGACAACCACCACACAGGTAGTGGCAGTAACCGATGTGACAATGGTAATAGAAATATTAACATCATATCAGTCGATAATAAAGACTGTTTCGTTGTGAATGGCTGAGTTGGATTACTTTGGAAGCATCAGAGAAATAAATTCGGTTGTCAGCAGCGATTAAATAAGCAACGTAAGCGGATTTGAGCGAACTTTTACATTTAGAAGAAAAAACATACTCCATCAAAGTTAATTCAGCTACATTACAAGGTCGCACGAAATCATGATGTGTACCTTTTAAAGTGTAAGGCAAATAGCCAAAGTGGGTGATTCATAAGGGAAATGAAGATAAAAAACCCTGGGTTCTAAACAGGATGTGTGTCCCACGAGTGCTCAAACTTATAAATTTATCACTTGTTTTCCACGAATTTTACAAGATGAAAATGGAAATCTCGTGCCGCTCTTTAGAGACTCATCTAGAAGTGATATATGGAGATTTATGTGGGAATACGGCCTGCTAGAAATAAATGCTAAATTCTATTCAAACTGTACTGCATTGTTTCAAAACAAAGGATATTTGGTAATGCAGTTCTTGATGTATTAATCTTCAACCGGAGGCGCAATGGCCCAGTGGTTAGGGCAGCGGACTCGTGGTCATAGGATCGCGGTTTCGATTCCCAGACCGGGCATTGTGAGTGTTTATTGAGCGAAATCACCTAAAGCTCCACGAGGCTCCAGCAGGGGATGGTGGAGAACCCTGCTGTACTCTTTCACCACAACTTTCTCTCACTCTTACTTCCTGTTTCTGTTGTGCCTGTAATTCAAAGGGTCAGCCTTGTCACGCTGAATATCCCCGAGAACTACGTTAAGGGTACACGTGTCTGTGGAGTGCTCAGCCACTTGCACGTTAATTTCACGAGCAGGTTGTTCCGTTGATCGGATCAACTGGAACCCTCGACGTCGTAAGCGACGGAGTGCCAACAATCTTCAACCGGAATAAAATGAAATAATTTTGATCAAAAGCATGTTAAGTTTTGGCTGACATGAAACAACCAATAAATCAACCAGCCACCATCCTACTTTATCATAAAATGGGATGGTTGGTTGAAATAGCTGGTTTGGAATGTCGATGTTTGTTCCAAAGAAATCAGTAACAGTCTGATAATAAAAACAACGGGGGGAAAATGATTAAAAAATATTAAATTTGGAACATAGAAAAGAAGCAGTTTCAGTTTAAAGATATTTGAAAGATGGTTTTCACACACACACACACACTGAGGACATTTATACATTATGTCTTGTTCTTTTAACCTTCTTCAAGGTTATGATGTTGTAACTCATAATGTGTGGAATTCATTTCCTCAGTTTTGTGTATAATAAATAATATATAGGAAATATCAATATAAAAATTAGTCAATATAAATTAACTTTGTATGAATATTAATTAATTAACTTCATCACACACTATTTCATTCGCAGGGTAGTTTTTTCATAGTTTCCATATCTTTGTACAGATTTCTTATGCTTTATTATATGGAAATGTATAATCAAATTTCTTCAATAATTTATACTTTCCCAACTGAAAGATTAGTGCTGTAGAGGTAATAGAAATCAACATAAACAGACAATCATAATATTCCAACATTTTCCATTTATTTTCTTGAAGAAAAATTATTTCTAAACACGTGAAGTGAGCACGACGGTCGAATAGACTCACGTAACATGCATATTATTTCTGCAATATATCGACGTACACGCTACACATGCACTCACTCACACATGCAAATATGCATGTATTCGCTCTAATATGTATGTATATGTATACAGACATATACATACATATATATATATATATATATATATATATATATATATATATATA
>NC_068990.1:81307811-81309863 GCF_001194135.2 Octopus bimaculoides | reverse complement strand
ATTCCAAACTACAAATTTTTTCTCTAACGGATGGCGATATTTATGGCACACACAGAACAAAAAAACAGAAGAGAAAAGCAAAATCAAACCTGCCTTTAGTTAATTGGATACGACGTTTCGCGGTTAAGAGTATGAAGTTACTCTATTCCGTTCTTCAGCCCAATATTCTGATAAATTTGAAAGTGTCTCTAAAAAACCCACGGTAATTTTGGCCATGCGACACCAATAACCAACGTGGGGAAGGCACTTACGAATTTATCGGCTAGTGAGTTCAAAACACTTCACTCCAAGTGAAGTGTTTATATATATATATATATATATGATACTATTAAGTTTTTACATTGATTTCATTTTTTCTTCGCTTTTGTGTGTGTGTGAGTGTGTGTATATGTGTGTTTGTGCGTGTGTTTGTGTGTTTGTGTGTGTGTGTGAATAAAATTCGTTTTTGAACCAATCCTTTCTAGGGACCGTGAATGAAAACGAATTTTATAAATTTCAGTCATCTTTATTGATTTTTTTCCCTATTCAGTAAATTTTCTGTCGAGTTATTCGTAAAATTCTTTAAAATAACTCTCTATATTCTACACACACGCAAACACTCACACGTGCACACACATTCACACACACGCACGGGCAATTATATGTATGTATGCACGCCGTCGCTCAAACACACATGTATATATACACTAAGCAGCGATGATTAAAATGTAGGTGAGTGCAGTGATATTAAACACATATGAATGCATTCATATCAGAAATACCTTCGGTACAGAGACTGTCAGTGGAGAAAATTATCCATGTAGACAATACATACGAAAACAAACCAGCGTGTTTGATATAACTGCACATGCCTTCGTTTTAGTCATAGCTGTATAGTGTGCCTTTATTTGAATAATTAATTCCAGTCTGTAAAAATTTTACATCACTAAATATATCTTTTTTGTTTTTGTTTTAAATATAAGAACGGCAGTTTTCAATGACTATGAACGGTGGATTCGTTATTTGTAGCTGATGATGCGTAACGATGCAGAAACACGTGTCTTACAGTCTGATGGTATCGTTCTTATCCCACTGGCCTGTTTTCACAAGTCTATAAGAAATATTTCTCTCCTGCGACAGTTTCGGGATCGAAGTTTTTCCTTACAAGCGTGTGCACGAGCGTGTTAGATAGTACAATGTATGTATGTATGTACAAATATATAATGCATATATATATATATATCTATGTGTGTAAATGTATATAGTTTTGGTATATTCCGTTAGGAACATAGTAGAGTCCATTTTAGAGCGCGACACCTTTAGAATTGCCCGGTAGTATTACTATATACTTCCTACTTTAAGTTTAGGCCATTCGTCGTGTGTGAATATAAAATTGAAAAAAATGGGGTCAACAAGGAGTACGGTTGGGCAGTTATTTTCTAATCGCTACAATTGTTTCCACACAACGTATTCTCCAGGAATACAGGTATTTGATTATGCAACTGTTTGTTTGTATAATGAGATCTAGTTGTGTTTTCTTAGGCGATATGCGAGCGTTGTCTCCGTTAGCTCAAAATCTTCGACTTCAAGGCTACCCTTCCGTCCATCGTGGTTTGAATAGTAGTAGCTGATAGACTCATGGTGTGTGCTGCCAGAGTGCGTTTGGTGGACTGCTATGAATGGTAGTAGGTATGAATGGTATTTTGGTACTGGCTGGCATTTGAATGGGATTGGTATTTCATTTGGTTGTATTGCTGATCTGTTCTTCATGGTTGGCTACACATGTGAATTTTTTTAGCTGACCATTAGTATTCAGTGATCGGATACATACACACATACACACTCATGCTTACACATACACTTCCTGTATTCCTGGAGAACTACGTTGCGATGAAACAGTTGTAGCAATCAAAAAATAACTGTCTAACCGTACTCCTTGTTGACTCCAATTTCTTCAATTTTATATTCCCACACGACGAATAGCCAAACTTACAGTTGTAAGTATATAATAGTGCTACCGGATAGTACTGGGCAATTCTAAAGGTGTCTATATATATATATATATATATATAT
>NC_068990.1:81302009-81307141 GCF_001194135.2 Octopus bimaculoides | reverse complement strand
TATATATATATATATATTATGTATGTCGGTATCTGGTGTGCAAATGTGCGTATGTGCGTATGTGTTAATGTTCGGCATTTTCCCATATTAAACAAATGCTGTTTATGTATTTATTTCCGTACAAGTTAAAGTATTATTAGTTACAAATTATCATAGACTCTTATCTAATACATGTGATATAATCTATAATATAATACGATTCATTACAATTAGAAGCATGTCAGTTATGTGCCCTGAGGTTATTACATAAGATAATTACTGCAGAAATACGTGGACATATTTTATTTCGTTTCCTATTTCAATTATTAGCTGATAAAAACTGTGGCTATATCATAGAGCATAATGTATTTCATGTCAAGTAGAACATCGCCTTGAATGCATATTTTTAGGACCATATTATTCAACGCATTACAAAAGGCTACTCAACTTTGAGTGTCCAATGTTTACATTCACAAGAGTAGTGTTTAGGAAATAAGCTGTTCTTTGTAGTTAACTTCCGGTGTGTGTTGACTCTAGGAGAATTTGTCACACACTTAAATGCGTTCTAATTATATTCACCATAATGCACAACAAATGGCAAATCTTCATTTATATTCATTCTCGTGTATTCAAATACAGTTGAAAAAAAAATCAATTTCGTGACAGTAAGCTGGATGATGATGATGATGATGATGATGACAACGACGATGACGACGACGACCACAATAATAATATAAATATTAATGATGATGATGATGATGATGATGATGATGATGATGATGATGATGATAAAAGGAGTAGAACGATTAAATATTTAGTACAAGTATACTTGTGTACTAGTTGCACTCGTAGATCGATGAGGTGTCTCGTGTACTGACATAATGCTGAACAGTGTTCGCTTACTTGATCATTTAACAAATTTATTGAAAGCCTTCCGTCTGGCATTTAGTTACTGCTAAAAAAAAAAAAGACTTAATGAAAGCTGTCGATTGACAGTGTACATAAAAATCATTTATTTCTAAGTTGATTAGCAAAACATCAGTACTTAAAAACTGTTGAATAGAATCTAAACAAACAGAACAAGGAATAAAATAAAGAGACGTATAACAAACACTAAATCATAACAAACAATAAGAGTGACGGGAAGAGGGGGTGATTAATGTAGGCGTGTAGTTCAGAAATTAATAGCGAACAACGTTGGATGAAAATAATATGGCTCCAGATGGGAATTGATGATAGAAAATTGCTGCAGCAGCAAATATTGGAATAATTGTGCGTTTTATAGAAAGATGTTCCATTTGAGCAATTCTTCAGTTGTTGTTGCAGAACTGTGACGCTTTTGAATATCTTCAACTGAAATTATTCCATGCGTGAACCATGATGTAATTAAACTCGTACAAATTGTATTCATTTGTTTCCATCAGGAAATTTAATTAAAACAAATAAAAGTCGCCATTCAGTGAATAGTTTAGGGTCATCAGACATTTTAAATGACAGGACTAATTCTGGATTTTCAAAATTGAAAATTTACACGGGGATTAATTTGACGTCATATATCTATTATACAGGGCATATAAACAAACAAAAAAAAAGCCACATTTTAGAAGAGACAATAATTTTCCTTATATAAACATGATTAGGATTCTCTCCAATGCTGATGTATAGATAAGACAAACTATGTTCCGACATATAAAACAAATATTGTAAGTTATATTTTGATCTACAAACACGATTTATTGAATTAAGCTCCATTGTCAAAAATAGGTTTGATGTTAAAGAATCATATATTGAATGTGGAGAATTCTCTTTTACTTTCACTGTCATTCTTATTCCAACCAGTTTATTTTAGTCATGCTTGGATACCGCTTGTATTTGACATTGCAACTTTAGCACTGCATAATCTCTTTTAAATTGCAAGGATTTCTAGGATCTGATTTGAAACATTGCCGAGCTAAAGACATTCCTTTCAACTGATCTCAGACAGTTTAAAGCCAACTAATGCTAACAGTCTCTATGAAAAAATGCTAATGTCCCTATATTCTATCAGGCATAACCATCATGAAAGTGTGTCTGTCGCAGAAATTGTTTGTTGGCACTCCGTCGCTTACGACGTCGAGGGTTCCAGTTGATCCGATCAACGGAACAACCTGCTCGTGAAAATAACGTGCAAGTGGCTGAACACTCCACAGACACGTGTACCCTTAACATAGTTCTCGGGGATATTCAGCGTGACACAGTGTGACAAGGCTGGCCCTTTGAATTACAGGCACAACAGAAACAGGAAGTAAGAGTGAGAGAAAGTTGTGGTGAAAGAGTACAGCAGGGTTCGCCACCATCCCCTGCCGGAGCCTCGTGGAGCTTTAGGTGTTTTCGCTCAATAAATACTCACAACGCCCGGTCGCAGAAAACAGATGAACAAAAATAGATAATGCTCGAGTGGATACCATGCAGAGTCGCTAGAAAGCAAGGAAAAAACCTTCTAAATCGCCCCTCTTTAGTCGTACCACAAATAAAGTAGTGAAGTAAAAGCTTGCCACACTCACCAAAGTAGAAATTATAGCTGCCAAGTGATGTAGATGCATGCTGGAGAATGTGATGCCGTGACGAAGGAGGAGCGTCTTTGGTAATTTTCAACACACGGGATACAAACCCTCTAATGACACTATGTGAGTTTGATACAAATAAACATACTATGGAGATAAACTTACTATGAAGATGTTAATACTATGGAGGTGTACGCTAATGTAATAACTGTGCAGCTCTCCCAGTCCTGAATTTTACAATGAAAATTCAAAGAAAATTTAACTAAATAAAAAGTAGACTTCACATTTGAAAATTGGATTAAACGTGTAATATTTAATTGCAGTAAAGTTAAAACATTAGAATTGAATAAGATGAAATGTCTGGCTTTGTACGATGATGTCTTATGATGAACAAATATACGAAATATATTTTCTTTCTAGAAAGCGTTGTACTGGAACTTGGAGTGTTTAATGTTTATACAATTATTCAAGATTATAACATGTTGAGAAATATCTCTCCACTCAAGAGTTTTCAAACGTAATAAGTTTAAAAGAAAAAGAAATACGAGGCTGGATTATGTCTTATCATGGGACTAATTGATCATCTCTGATCTGAAACCCAGTAACAACAACAGCATCTCCTCCTTCCTATCAGATGATTTTCTTGAATTCAAACATAAAATTATAATACAAAGATGAATGCGATGCTAGAAACTGCAGAGTATCAGGCAAAATACTATACAGTTTCACCCTACTAACTTTTGAATTCAAATCCAGCCATAATATAATTTATATTTAATCTCCCCAAAGTAATATGAAGAAATATATTAGGGATACATTAAAGGATCATATTTACCTTAACAAAATACTTATTCGACGAACGTAAACAATTACTGTTGCATATACTTGTAATAAAATCAAGAAAACTAAATAATAGCTCAGTGGTTAAGGTATCGGACAACTGAATATAATGCAATGAGTTCTAGTCTGACTCCAGGCGCCCCGCATATTTCGAAATCCAGTTTAGACTTCAGTGAGCAAAATTATGAAGAAAGGGATTTCAGTTTTGATAATCTTGTCATTTTTGTTTTTCTTTCAGGAATACAATGTCTTTTTGAAAAGTTGAAGTGTGTAATTTGAGACTATGTAAACAGTATGAAGCGTAGTGAAAGTGAATAGTTTTTAATGAACTAAAAAGAAAGTTTATAAAGTATGAAATCATTTAGAGAAATGCAACTATGTAATGATTTTCATGCATTTTCCACGCCTCATTGTATTTTAAATGTAACATTTTCAAGAGTTTTTGAAAACCTGTTCATGGTCTCCTTATCATCAACTTACTCGACGTCATCATTCTTCTGCTACTGCAAACATCTTTACAATTATATTGAAGGATTTACTTCCACCTTTTACCTCTGCAACCATGTTTTATATTTTTAGAGGTGGAAGAGCGATACCTAAGGTAACTAAAGACCTGTCGATGCAATAGGCACTTAGTTTGAATTTCTGAAGTCATTCCATGGTGTTGTAGTTCTGGGGAGGAAGCATTGAAGGAACTATTTAGTACTGTATCTCTGAGATTGAAATACAACATGAATGAAGTAAAGAGTAGGGACGAGTTCATTAGATAGGCTGAGGTAGGGGTGATTTGAAACTTAATAACTCAGAGGCGGAGAAGCCATTATAAAAGCAATTGAACTGCAAAGGAGAAGAGAAATTAATTGTCACCATCATCTTTGAGATAATACTTTTATTATTTAAGCCAAGGTTAGCATCGATGAAGCTGATCTGTGGCCAAAAGTATTCCAACCGTGACGAAGCTGTATTTTTTTTCTCACGTCGAGTACTCTGAGGGCTACTTTATCAGTTAAGACTGCTGGGTATAATTCGAGAGACATCCGGATATCATTTCTAGTATGTCGAGCGAATATGATGGAAATTTTTCAAAATTCCTTGTGTAGCAAAGGCCTTGACACGTATACTTTATTGCTGGTAGGTAAGTAAAAATTAAATAAATAACGACTGAACTACAGGAATAATTAGTTTGTCTCCACAATTGTACTACATTTGTGATCACGCTAGATTAAAATGGCTTCTTCTTACTCAGGCGTAAAACATTAGGCGAACTGAGAGGATGTATAGAGACGTTCATACTTATCCAAAAGCATTTATATATGTCAATGCAGCCTATTAATCAAAAGTGTGACAGAAAGAGAACCTTAAGTAATCTTTCGATCTATTAGAAATAACAATCAACTTTCCATTAAATGGTATTGTAATGCTTAAAAAAAAAAGGAAAGACATAATTCATTTTTAGATACACTTCATATCAAAATAAGATTAGATAGTCACGGTTGGATGTCTCTTTCAATATTGGTTTGCTCAATTACGACCGTCTTGGAACTATACAGCAACAATAACAAACATCCCTCTTTGTCCTCCTCCTCCTCCTCTTCTTCCTCCTCCTCCTCCTCCTCCTCCCACTACTACTACTACTACTGATAATAATAATAATAATAATAATAATAATAATAATAATAATAATGGTTTCAAATTTTCCACAAGGGCAGCAATTTTGGGGGAAGGGATGAGTCGATTACATCGACCCCAGTGTTCAACTGGTACTTATTT
>NC_068990.1:81298411-81301793 GCF_001194135.2 Octopus bimaculoides | reverse complement strand
CCTGAATAATAATAATAATAATAATAATAATAATAATAATAATAATAATAATAATAATAATAATAATGATGATGATGATGATGATGATGATGATGATGATGATGATGATGATGATGATGATGGTGATGATGATGATGATGGTGATGATGATGATGATGATGATGATGATGATGATGGTGATGATGATGATGATGATGATGATGATGATGATGATGATGATGATGATGATGATAACATCTAGTACTTTGGTGGGTTAAAATGTAAGGGTCAACTTCTTACATACGAGCATGCATGAATGTTTCAGATAGCGAAATATAATTTCGAACGAAATTTTTCTGCATCTATGAATTGTATTCATTATCTCTGACAAAATCGAAGAGGTCACAGTGATATCGGATGGAGGACTTATTTCATCAGGCAATTACTTTATCTTGTCAAATTAGGCTTTCCGGAAGATTAATGACAAGAAAATATATTTGAATTGTGAGTGATATTTTTAAGTTAAATCTAGTATAGAGATGAATTGTATCAGGTGTCAGAGAAGTCAAAATCTTGATATTTCAGGCGGTTTTTATGAGAATTATCTGTTTTAAGAGAAAGATTGAATGAAATGGATAAAATTATATTGGTGTTTTCGGATTATTTGGGCTTAAAAGCGCTCATCTTAATTTTTTATCGGTTCAGTTATCACCGTATGTTACGTTAGGTAATGAAGTTGTTTCATGCTACAAGCCTATGGTTTAAAGGATGTTGTCACAGTGATATTGAAGAATTTCTCACTCAGATTCCTATTTTATGGAGAATGGCAATTGTTGTTATTCAATAGTCTTAGTCAGATCTGTTCAAGAAAACTTGTGATTGCGTAATAACTAATCAGATAATCGATCAATCGGTATTCTATCGATCACAACTCTTTGTTGTGTGGAATGTTGTGCTAAGATTTAGGTCTTTAAAAAAATTGTGGTCGTATTTTAAACGATGTTGAAGATTCTATTCATGGAGATACCAATGTCACATTGAATGACATAAAGAAAATAATTTGATGATTGTACAGAAAAAAAATTCAATAATTTGAGTCACAGGATTTAAAGAAGCTATGATAGTGGTGGTGGGTGTTCGCATCGGTTCCGGCATGGCTGCGTTGTTAAAAACTCAAAATTCCAACTGCGTGATTTGAGGTTTGATTCCATTAAGCGGAACCCAGTAAATGTGTTTCCCATCGTAGCTTTGGGGTGCCAAGAGTTTGTGAGATAATTTTTCTCGATGGAATCTGTGTGGCAGCCCATTTGTCGGATCATTCTTACTTTAGGGTCATCGACATTATACGCTGCAACATCATCCATTGACTCTTAGTTGTTGCCCTCAGTGGATATCAGTATGTTGCAGGTATCCGGTGAGGTCTCTGGTTTGCAGATAACTTCCTCTCTTCCTCCCAGCTGATAGATTATCAGTGAAAAGAAGTCATGGCCATTTTCCTTCCTCTTCTCGTTAAAATGCACAACAAAACACCCCAGTGTTTCACCTTTAGTTGCGGTTCTCGTAAACGGAAACAAAAAAATACCTGCTCGCAACCAGCCAATGGGAAGATCCTCTCCGTTGTATAATAATTTACTTGATACATCCCACATGCCACCAGTAACGAGCACACCTCGTGTCCTACATGATAATTCAACAATAGTTTCTAATTTTGTCACAAGGCCAGTCATTTGAGGAGGATTATATTGACTCCAGTGCTTAGTTGGTACTTATTTTATCAATTTCAAAAAGACAGAAAGCAAAGTCGACCACTGCAGAAGTTAAAATCAGAATGCAAAGATCCAAAAGAAATCCCGGTGAGCATTTTGTTCGACGCGCTAACAATTCTTTTAGTTCGCAGCCTGAAAGGGTGAAGACCCCCTTCGGTCATGAATGTCCAAGGGATTGCACCGAGAAAGTTACCCTCCGAAGTACAAGTCTGGGCAAGGTTGCTTATGGAAGACCAGCACTTGCCCATGCATACCAGCCACCCCTCTCCACACCACCGGCGTTATCTAAGGGAAAGGCAAAGGCCGATACAGCTTGGCACCAGTGATGTTGCAACTCATTTCTACAGCTGAGTGAACTGGAGCAACGTGAAGTAAGGTACCTTGCTCAAGAACACAACACACAGCCCGGTCAGGGAATCGAACTCATTACCTCATGATTGCAACCCCGACGCTCTCACTACTGAGCCATGCTCCTTCAGTTCGCTGCCTTAATATATGTATAGTGTGTGCTGTATAAGTTTATGTTATATAACACAAATTCATATAGCGTACACTGTACATACTCTTCACAGTCACCAGCAAAAGCTTTTACGGCTCTTAGTAATAACTTTCTTATTTAGATGCAAGGCCAGCAACTTTGAGGAGGGGTGTATTTGATACTATCAACTCCAGTACTTGACTGGTACTTCTTTCTTTTATAGTATTGAATTGCGGTTCGATTGTTTGGTGGCTGAAATCATATGTATGATTGGGATATCAAATTCTTAAGTGAAAAACTTCAAGTCGATTTCGTGAAATCGTGCTTTTGAAGTTTAAGCCAGGCTCTGTTATATTCCAGCCAAATACTGAGATAACCACGACGATAAAATATGACGACGACAGCGATGAGGATGAAGACGATAACGACCATGGCAATGTTGACGACGATGAATAAGACGACGACGACGAC
This sequence comes from Octopus bimaculoides, assembly GCF_001194135.2. NCBI lineage: Eukaryota > Metazoa > Mollusca > Cephalopoda > Octopoda > Octopodidae > Octopus > Octopus bimaculoides. Next base: position 81,299,099 of record NC_068990.1, on the reverse strand, counting down.
GATGATAGAAATAATGATGAATAGGAAGAAGAAAAGAAGACAAATGAAGAAAGGAAACGGACTGAAGGAAGTAGAAAAATACAAGTAAATAGAAAAGAAATAAGAAATGGTAAATAAAGAAGGAAAGAAGGCAAAAAAGAAATGCAATGAATTGAAAAGTGATTCAAGAATATTGGTGGTTTTGCTTCTCGGACAAGTGTGAAACGTGATTCCGAGGAGAGTATTAAAGTAGACGAAAGAAAGATTTTCTATGAAATAAGCTGAATTGAACTAATTGCTAAGATGTCCATTCTGGAGGAAAAACCATTTTAATTTTGTTAATAATCGCTTCCTTTGCTTTTTTCAACTGAAGGGGGATGAACACGGCAGTAAGGTTCTTAGCAAATCTATAGACTTAGCAAATGAAAGAAATTCGCTACATACAAACACCCAACAGTCTCTTTCTGTCTGCCTGTCTGCCATTTTTCTCTCTGATTCTGACTCTCTCTCTCTCTCTCCCGCTCTTTCTTTCTTTTTCCTATCTTTCTTCCCAGTCTTTCTTTCTTTCTTTCTTTCTTTCTTTCTTTCTTACTTTGCTTCTTTTTTCTCTCCACCTCATTTTTGATATATTTGGATATTATTATTGTTGAACTTTTATAGTTTTTCATAAAAATCTACTTGTTTTCTTCTCCATCTTCTTATATATATA
>NC_068990.1:81289408-81298314 GCF_001194135.2 Octopus bimaculoides | reverse complement strand
ATATATATATATATATATATATATATATATACATAAGTATACATATACATATATATGCATGTATGTATGTATGTATGTATGTATGTGTATGTATGTATATGATATACTCTCCAACCGAAGACGACGTTTGAGGATTCAGCTCTTTGCCGAATGACCTGCACAAATGATCTGTTTTAAGTAATCAAATGTTTGTGCCGCACATTTCGTCTCTCTCTCTCTCTCTTTCTCTCTGTCTCTCTCTGTCTCTCTCTCCATCAAATCGACGTTGTCTGAACGGGTGCACTGTGAACCGCACATCAGGTGTCAAAGTGATTACAGAGCAACGTACCATGAAGTGTTTTGCTCAAGAGCACAATGCACCACCCGGTCTACGAATCGAAATCACGATCTAGCGATCGTGAGTGTAAAACTCTAACCACTAGTCCATGCCTCCCCCCCCCCACATATACAGCTTTAGGCTCAAGAAAATAGCACAGTGCTTTGGATAAGGGTCAAGTGTATTCCATTACAATCTAAGAATGACCACATGGCTTTGACAGTGAAATCTGGGAGGCAAGAAACTGAAAAGATACGTCGGAGACACCGTTCCTGATTCAAGTGTGGGTGGATTTAATCTATCCTCGGGTTTAATACAACCATACAGCCCATGCCCGTCTTTTGTAGGATCCATTTTGTTAAACCCACCCCCAGGGAAAGGTCTCCAGTCCCAGCTTAACTTCATTTCTTCTTTCCTACAATGTCGGTGCCCCTAACAAATCTCATCAACACCATCCTTCCACCTTTGACTAAGCCATAAAACAAGTACTATATGAAATCAATAAAGAAGCTCCTACATAGACGCTCTACCAGCTAGAAATAACAACCAAATCGCTCATAATCACACTATTCCGTCTTAAATAAATAACAATGTAGTCTGAAATATAGCATGTCTGAAAAGATGGCTTGAATACCAATTATCTGTAGGTCTACTTGATCAACGCTGACCTCTTACTAAACAGCAACAGAGATATAAAACACATGGAATTAATCGATGGAAGATAATATTAGTTGCTTAGTTTCAATTAAACATTGTTTCTCAGGGTGGTCAATTAGCAGTATCACTAGCGACTGGAAAAGATGTCTTCTAGAATTTGATCTGCTTTTTTCTTACGTTCTGAGTTCAAATACTACTTTGGTAATCTAAACATTGATACTCAGATTAATTAACTGGCAGAATTGCTATTATATTGTTAAGACACCTTTTATTACTTTTGGTTCTTTGCGTCTTGTGTATAAATCCCGTTGTACTAAACATAGCTTTTCATCTTTCCGGAGTCGAAAAATAAAGTACTGGGTTGCATATGATTGACTCCTCCTTCCTTCAAAATTTTGGGCCTTGCCCCTAAGTAAGAAACAGACTAATAATCGTTCCACATCAATTCTTATACTGGTACTTTTACCATTCATTTACATATTTTTTTCTACTCTAGGCACACGGCTCGAAATTTTGAGGGAGGGGACCAGTCGATTAGATCGACTCTAGTACGCAACTGGGACTTAATTTATCGACTCCGTAAGGATAAAAGGCAAAGTTGACCTCGGCGGAATTTGAACTTAGAACGTAAAGACAGACGAAATACCGCTAAGCATTTCGCCCGGCGTGCTAACGTTTCTTATTTCTTTATTGCCCACAAGGAGCTAAACATAGAGGGGACAAACAAGGACAGACAAAGGGATTAAGTCGATTACATCGACCCCAGTGTGCAACTGGTACTTAATTTATCGACCCCGAAAGGATGAAAGGCAAAGTCGACCTAGGTGGAATTTGAACTCAGAACGTAGCGGCAGACGAAATACTGCTAAGCATTTCGCCCGGCGTGGTAACGTTACTGCCAATGAGAAATTCTTTAGGTGGTCACCCAACGTTCTAGAAATAGCTGCACCAAATCACTCCTTACTATATCAAGAAAGTAAGAGCAGTCCTGAAGGAGGTCATAACGTTGCTCTTCCCCTAATTAAGTTACATTTTTCTATCACCTTTAACACAACTTTGCGTAAAGCATCCATATTTTGCATTCGTGCATATTGACCTAATCGGTGCATCGCTCTTTCTAACAGAAGCATTCTACCACTATTAGTCAGGTCTTGAAGGAACCACTTCCTATTTATAGGGTGCGAAAGATTAGTAAGAGAGGAATTGGAACCAAGAATACAGAGATCCGGACAAATACAGTAAGGCATCTCGTTCAACACTGAAAGAACTCAACTGTTCCACCATCCTGGACCGATACTTTGTTTACTGACAATGAAAGACAAAAATGGGCTCGGTGGGATTTGAACTCAGAAATTCAGAGAAGCTTCAACAAATACAGCTAATCATTTTGTCTGACTTTCTAACGCCTTCGCCAATTCGTCTCCATTGATTAACATGCCAAAAGCTGAGAACTGAAAACAAAAAAAAGAAAAGAGAAAAGAATTATTTAATCAATATTTACTACATTATCTTGTGTTTTAATATACTTAGGCTTAATAATTCTAATTTTGGCACAAGGCCAGTAGTTCTTGCGGGGAGAGTGAATAGATTAAATCAACTCCACTTGTAGTTATTTTATCGACTCTGAAATAATGAAGGGCAGAGTCGAACTCGGTGGCGTTGAAACTCATAACGTAAGGAGGCGGAAAAATGCCACTGAACATTTTGTTTAGTGCGGCTGCAATTCTGCTGGTTCACAACCTTACTTATGCTTAATAATATATTTCAAAACGTAGCAGAAAAAACAACTAAAATATTGAATTATTAATTTTTTTTTCCACCCCGTCAATGTTTTACTGCAGTTACGGCAAGAAATGGCAGAAAACCAGGGGAAATTCGATTTAAAAAAAAAAGGTTTTAGTCAGGCGGGGTGGCGGTGCCCATGAGACATTACAAGGCCTCCAAGAAACAGCAGGAGGTAGGAGGGAACGTTTTCTGAAACCGAATGTCTGTAACAGAATGATTTACTAAAGGTATCAAAGGACCAAATAGTAGTGTTTAACCGAACGGTGGGTGAAGTCCACCATCCAAAGTAATATTGACATATATAATTTCCCGTATTGGCACAAAGGCATTATTTTTTTGCAGGATTTGGATATTTGACGATCACCTATTTAATCATTATGAGAAATAACTAGATATAACAGATATATCACAATATATCTTGCGAGACGCTCTCTCGATTGTGCAAAATCCATCGCCACAATCATACGGTAAATGTAAATTAAATATGGAAAAGTCCTATCAATTAGGTGATTGAAATTTTTGATGACATGAATGTAATTGAGAGAGAAATATTTAAACAATGCAGTAAAATATTGCAGTCCTTTTAGTAACATATGAAACACGTCATCATTTCTATACAGTTTTACATAATTAGACAACACCCCGATGTCAATCCCAACTCTTGTGAATTCTTTTTTTTTTTTTCTGATTTTAATAATGGACATTTTTTTTTTTAATGAACCTCTAATAGAGCGTTTAATAGTGTTAGCATGAAATGTAATGATTAGAAATTGATGTCGTTCTATGGGGATGACATCAGTGGGACAAGAATATTCCATGGAAACATGTTTTCAAAGAAAAAGCCAATAATTTATGGGTTAGGTTTGAATTAAATGAATAATAATAATAATAATAATAATAATAATAATAATAATAATAATAATAATAATAAGGAGGAGGAGGCGGAGGAGGAGGAGGAGGAGGAGGATGGTGGTGGTGGTGGTGGTGGTGGTGATGTGTTCTTTATGTGTCACAGGAGCTCAAAAACATACAATAGAGAACAAAAGAGAGAGAATACAATACGACAGAGAGGCCTTACATTGAAAGCTTGTTAACAGGAAGATAAAACCAAAAAGAGTGGCGGAAAGTCAAATCCCCAGTAGAGTAAAACATTCCTTCGGGTCAATCAAGAATCACACAACTGAGGTGAGCCTGACAACCTGAGATAAGTACGCCTTCGCGGCTATCATTTCTCGGCCAACAGGCCCATTCAATGGTCATTCTCCACTGACATTCATTGTCCAATTAATTTAGTATGGGAGAATGGAACGACCACCGTCTCTCTCCTGTCCAAGTCAACCTGGATCCAACTTGTACAAATGCAAAGTAAAAGTCAAACATAAAATAATAATAATAATAATAATAATAACTTACTGACAAGTGCCTATACGTAGATTCAGCAAGGCGTGACCAGAATACGTATTGGTGTAAAAATAATGTTATATGTAACGAAGGTGGGATAAGAACCTTATGAAATAAATATGACGTTAAAAAATGGTACAATTAAGTGCAATGTATAATTAGATAAAAACACATACACATACACGCACACACACACAAACACACTCATACATACCCACACACACTTACACACACACACACGCGCGCACAAAACACACAGGGTTAAGGTAAATAAATGAATAAATTGAAACAGAAAGTTGAATCGAGAGCACCCTACTAATTCGACTAAATTTTAGTAATGATTTTTATATTTAGGTCCTCAAATATCATCTCACTAAACACATCAAACCTCTGCTCCATTTCCAGATCGTTCAGCAAATTGTTCTGGAGTTTTTTTCTATGATGCAAAGCACTCGTGAATCCTTCATCACCGGAAGGAGGGGCGGGCTCTTGGCTCTTACCCACTCGTCTAAGACGCCTTAGGTTTGAATACATTCTTTTTTCTCTCTGCCTTTTTCCTTTTGCTTTGCAGAACCATTTGACGTTGCTCTTCAGCCCCTATTGCTCCTTATCCATGCAAGACGGTGAGGAGCTAATGGTGCTTTTTGTGATGCGAGATCTTCGATATGCAAGCTCTGAGTATATGAGACAACTTTGTAAATGTCACTGGTGATGTTTCTGAAACAACAGCTTTGTGGACTTGCTGTTGTTTGCATCTCCGATGCTGTCCAATGTTTTCGTTCTTTATTCGCTTCTGTATTTCCTCAGGGCAGAAAGCTCTTACTGTCAATCTGTCAGAAGTTGATAAAATGATGAGCCACCAGAGTACGAGGATGCGATGTAATTAATTGTGGATTGGCTTGCTTCACCCACGCTTGATGACGTGGCATGATGATATAATGTCACCTACGCATAATGGTCCGGCTGACCTTTTAGTAACTGATAATTGCCAAACGACTTATTAAGAATTACAAGACCAACAGCAACTGAGAGAAAATTCAAAACGCAAGCACTCATTGTAATCGGTATAAATAAATGAAAAAGTTGCGGAAATAAGTTATTGATGTCCAAACGAAGTACATAAATTGTCAAAAACATTCATAAAGCGAATAAAAAGAAGTAGGGTATAAAAATATTTCAGCAAGTTACTGATTATTATCCAGATATCATAAACTGTTTTTGTTTTTTAAACAATGAGAAAATAAAGTAAGAAAAACAACGCATTGTGTGAAATAGGAAGACGAATGAATGGTTTTAACTGGTCTAGAAGTCAGACTAATCTGATCATAAAAAGCAATTTGGCTCAACTTTAACTGGATATGAAAGTAATAGATCACTGATTTCAGGTATTCTTCTTCAGTGACTTGTTAAATAATGGTATTTTACGTCAGTAAGAATTCCAACATCGTGAGAGAGGAACAGAAAACGAGAAGATGCGACGCTCGTTAACTTTTTGTTATATGTTCATTAATCTTAAAGTGAGGGACAGCGCTCATTAACGATTTTCCAACCTCACTGAGTGATAAGTGGGCAAGATCAAGGTAATATGCAGTCTTAAATGCTGCTGCTGCTGCTGCTCCCCTTCTTCACTCCTCCTCTTCCTTCACCTCTTACTACTACTACTACTACTACTACTACTACTACTACTACAACTACTACTACTACTACTACTACTACATGGGAGGTAGCAGCAAATGACTGGCGTTTGTACTGAGAGGCAGGCGGTTTCATGAAATGCCTTGTTTATTTTCAAGTATATGTTGGAGTAGAATACCTTTCTAAGACGCCTTAGGTTTGAATACATTCCTTTTTCTCTATGCCTTTTCCCTTTTGTTTTGCAGAACCGTTTGACATTGCTCTTCAGCCCCTATTCGCTCCTCATCGATGCAAGATGATGAGGAGCTAATGGTGCCTTTGTGAGACGAGATCTTCGGTCTGCCAGCTCTGAGTATATGAGACAACCTCGTAAATGTCACTGGTGATGTTTCTGAAACAATAGCTTTGTGAACTTGCTGTTGGTTTGTATCTCTGATGCTTTCCAGTGTTTTCGTTCTTTATTCGCTTCTGTATTTCCTCAGGGCAGAAAGCTCTTACTGTCAATCTGTCAGAAGTTGATAAAATGATGGGCCACCAGAGTACGAGGATGCGATGTAATTAATCGTGGATTGGCTTGCTTCACTGAGAAGGAAACTGCTTACATCCTCATCTTAGTACCGCATTCCTATAACTGCTAAACAAATTCTCAAAGTAATCACCACTCTAATAGCACCGACTCTCTCTCTCTCTCTCTCTCTCTCTCTCTCTCTCTCTCTCTTATTACATCAGTATATACAATAACAGGACGTCGAGCTAGCAGAATCGTTTGTATGTCGGGTAAAATGCTTAGCAGTATTTCGTCCGTCTTCCCTTTCTGAATTCAATTTCCAACATTGGTGGTGCAGTCAGCTCACAAGAGGGAAGCATGGAAGATGCTGAGTGGTGAGAATGGTCTTGATTCTTCTTTCGGGGTTGACTTTGCCTTTCATTCTTTCGTGGTCGATAAGGAAGTATCAGTTGAATACTAAAATCCATGTAATCTTCTTGGCCCCTCCCCCAAACTGCTGGCCTTGTACCAAACTTTGAAGTCAATATTATATACAGTCATAGTCCTATGTATGTGTTACTGGAAAACCAACAAGGAAAAAAGATAGGTTCTTTAACATTGTGAATTCATTGCTAAATATAGGGCCATGTACTGTAAATATTTAGTCCTTAGTCTTGTGGGCCTCTGTTTTTGTCATTAGACATATTCCTTTTAACTAACTTGACCCAAGTCACCTTGCTGACTAAATGAATTAGATATACTACCAACGGAAGCTCCACCGATACATAAAACTTAAAAGAAATATTGACCTTATTCCTGTCGATGTATAACAAGAAAAGATAAAGGTCTCTCTAATCAGCAGATCTTTTGTAATAGATACAAAATGGGAATCTATATGTTGACTCAATATTTGTCCAAGTCAACTTTCTGCAACATTATATTCATATTTTATGATTCTTTACTGTATCTATTGAAACGCAATAAATGTTTTACGATATGGGTTTCTTCAACAGAAGACTGTTAAGAATCCATGATTAGTTTCTTCTGTTTACTTTAACCATTTTCTGTCGTAATATGGCACGGAACTTGTTATATATTTCTAAAATATAAAGCGATAAAATATACAAGATTTCTTCAGTGAAGTACAGTTTGACAGGAGAAAATAAAACAGATTATGTCCTGCCAACGATTGCATATAAAAATGATCCTGGGGATGAAAAATATATCTTATATGATGAAGAAATGAGAAAAATATGGAACTGTTCCAAGATATATTTATCCCTGGAGCGCAAAACAATATTGCGCAATTGAAAAAACACCATTTATGAATGAGTCGATATAGAATGCGCTGGAATCAATGACGTGACCAGCAAAATTAGTGGCAGGTTGCTGCTTTCTCAACACTATTAAGTTGTTAGGCTAAATTTGGCAGTTGATAAAGCAATAAAGGCTGATTTGAAGAAAATTATTGATTGAAACTCTTGAATGCCTTCTAAAAGACTTCCATCCACTTAGTTAGTCGATCCAGCCGAATTTTTGCATAAATCCAATTTTCTGTTGGAAAACAATAACAACATTAACTGCAAGGAAAATAATTTGCTAAAAGGGGAAGAAATTAGAATCATTTAACAAAGAAAGAATTGTAGGAAAGACTGTAAAGGAAAAGGTGTGAGCGTCGTTGATAGTGGAAAGGAAGGCTGCTGCATAGTGAAAGGGATTCTTTGTCATATTCTCCTATCTTCATGAATAAGTGATCTTCGTTATTGAGAATAGGTACCGGATCTTATGAGGACGTTACATTCCACCAATATTCTTGGGTCCTGAGCTCATTGCCGACTTTAAAATACTTTAAGAATATGCGTATTCAGTTTTATTTCACTGAATACGAAATCCTGTATCACTTAATGCAGAATTTGTATCACAATGATTCTACTAACTCTTAGAAAAATCCTGTTAAAAATTATATTTTTAGTTCCTTGAATTATTTTGTCATATAATGTAGAATCTCTAAGTATAACGCTATATCTTCAAATATACACTGTATTAAGTTTATTTTATTTACACTCACTAATTCAGGCCTATAAGGAAGCTACATTTGAAGTTTTGCTACCCCTGAGCTTTACACAAGAGTATTAAGAATGCTAGTGAATAAAGCTATTGTGCGAAACATTTACGCCTTAACAACATTATTGGCAAAGAGGAAATCAGCATATGAGATATGGACGATATTTTTTTAAGGACGTTAGAAATATGTGAAGTGAAATGAAGATAACCAGGAATCGAAACCCTATCGAAATCACAGAGTATTATTTTTGTGTTCACCAGAAATTAAAAATTCATTTCTCTAGAGAACCTCTTTGTGGTCACCCGGTCTGCGAAAAATAGCACCTGTTTCTCTCTTAAATCATACACTACTCTCTTGCGAAAGGAAGTTCATTATACGGTGTAGGAGTGCCTGTGTGGTAAGTAGCTTGCTTACGAACCACATAGTTCCGGGTTCAGTCCCACTGCGTGACACCTTGGGCAAGTGTCTTCTACTATAGCCTCGGGGCGACCAAAGCCTTGTGAATGGATTTGGTAGACGGAAACTGAAAGAAGCCCGTCGTATATATATGTATATATATA
>NC_068990.1:81284628-81289245 GCF_001194135.2 Octopus bimaculoides | reverse complement strand
TATATGTATGTATGTGTGTGTGTATATGTTTGTATGTCTATGGTTTCCCCCCAACATCGCTTGACAACCGATGCTGGTGTGTTTACATCTCCGCAGCTTAGCGGTTCGGCCAAAGAGACCGATAGAATAAGTACTAGGCTTACAAAAATAATTCCTGGGGTCGTTTTGCTCGACTAAAGGTAGTGCTCCAGCATGGCCACAGTCAAATGACTGAAGGAAGTAAAAGAGTAAAGGAGATCAAATGTAGTTCTACAGACTCTAAAAGACAAGTGAAATATTTATTATCATATAACGGATATATATAAGTTTCGACAATAGTTAAAAAATAACGAAATAACATGTTTCTACTCTCCAACTCACGAAGTATGCCCCCAGTTTTGTTAAGAATTGAGCATTATCTGCTGTCAGAACACCAATATAATACTGCTATTAAATTCAGAAGGATGAAATCTAAAAGTTCGATATATGGGCAATATTTGAACATTGAACATTTATGCAACATTTGATAGTTCAATGCTCAACTCTCAACAAGTTTATAATAACAGCTTTTAATTAGAAATTAGTTGCTGTGACGTTTATGCCTTTTTCTAGGTTATTGGCATTATTCCTGCATAACTATGTGAACAAAGTCGACTGAGATATTCCGAAAGTAACAAACGATGCCAGCAGACATCAAATGTGAAGTAAAACAAAAGCTGGTAAAGGAAAATCTAATCTAGAAAATATTTGAAATATTTCTGTGAGAGATTATTGATCGTCTGGTTACTCCCTTACCCTCTTAACCTTTCTACTAGTTGTCGGGAGTACTTCTGATGAAAACATATTGGAAGAATCTTTACAGCTGACATAGGGTTGATCAACGATAGCTTGGGGAAAAGTTGTCCCAGGTAGTTCGGATAGTATTTGAGCTTAAAATCGTGAGTCATATAGTTGATATGTCAAGTATTCATAGCAAATCGCCACACACAATCCAACTTATTCATCTTCCATAGTCCACCTTCCCTTCTCCAATGAAAATGGCGAATATTTTATCGATCCCAGAAGGATGAAAAGACGGTTTGACCTCGACATCATGAATATTAGTGAAATATAAACATCCACTTTGCTACTGGCATCTTTCACTTCTGATGCCACATCAATCATTGTCAATAGAATATTTAATAATTATTTTTAACTTTGGCATAAATACTAAAACTATTTTTCGAGGAAGATGTTTAAATCGAGCCCACTACATAACTGGTACTTCATCTATAAATAGATAAGGGATACAAATCATGCTGGGGGGTTGTAAGATACTGTAACATTATGCCACAAGGCTCTTGGTCCAGCACTCTATACCTGCCACTCGATTGTGAGAATAGAATAGAAGACATAGACATATCTATGCGATTTAGACTCATAGAATAAGGTACGTCAATAGATATGTAAAACTATTCATACAACCAAGCTTTCTTGTCTACATTATCGTATATTCATACCGTAATGTTACTTTAAGGATCTGGCAGTCACATTGAATAGCATGTCTTTTTGAGAAGGTCTAATATCTCTAAATCACGTCTAGTGATTCCATGTCGCCTAATTAAGATCAGAATATCTATTCTCCTTCATTGCATACTTATTTCCTGTTTTGAGTAATTGAAAATTCAGTCTAGGTAACTCATTTCAATGGTTTGAGAATTGCCACCTCTATACCTGATTTGGTTTAAGTGTTTGCACAACGTTTATTATTTGATTGCAGTTACAGTTTAGAATCCTGAATAATTAAAGTTTTCCCATTTCTCAAATACATACATACCTATCTACATACACTCATACATACATACATACATACATATACACACATACATACATGCACACACATATACATACAGACACAAATATGCACACACACATAGTATATTTAATTCTATGTTATTCGTATAAAATATAAGCGATGCAGAGTATTTATGACACTCCCAGAGAAGAAAGTCCACGAACTGATTCCCATTCTTATTTGAACTAACTCTACAGTGTACGTCTCTTACTTATGAGTGAATTTGTAACCACTAACATGAGAGTAATAAAATCTAGTTGGACACTAGATGAAAATCAAATAGTATCTCTTGTCACGAACTAATAAAGATAAAAAGACATTAAACAATATCAGAAATGTTATGAGGTCATTCATAAATCTACTATTTACTATATCTGAGGAGAGAGCTATGATGAACATTTTATAATATGAATATAGAAAATGATAATCTTAACATGTATTTGTTATTACCGGAATGCAAGACGTATTAGGTTAGCTTCAGACGTCTATAGTCGAGTGTTCTTAACTAAAGAAATCAGAACAGCAATGTAAATACATACTTGACCTGCGAGCTAAAAATCAAATTCTAGTAATCAAAGATTAGTAATGCTTTATTTACTAGGCTACACAAATATGTTCGTTCAAATAGACTTATGGTTAGTAGAGTTCAAACACTAAACAATAACATTAATACAATGCTATGATATATTTACCTTACACTCACTCGCTAGACGAAAGAGCTTTGCCTGGTTGAACGGCTTGCTAGAAATGTCGGTTAAATCTCTCGAATCAAATCTCATTGTCTTTATTACAAAAATAAAAAAATAAAAGGTCATTTTCTATAGTCGGATAAAGTAGTCTGAAAAAACTTTGACTAGTATTAATTCAGAGTGCTCTTTCAAGGTTTAACAGAGACTAAACTGTAACAGCTATTTCAACCGTTGTAAATAACCAGGTACAGACATATAAAGGTGGACAAAATAATGGAAACATCATTTTCTAGTTAACTATTTTTTAACTATTAGTAATATGATAAATCTGAAGCTGTTCTAATCTGTAAATATGGGTTTATATGCATTAAGTCCGCTTTGTACCTCATGATATGGGGCCCCTGATTTCTTTTTCTGCAAATATCTATTGATTGCCAAAGAGGAAAAATCGTTGGAACGACTAGGGCTGGAGCTTTAATCACAAAATCTGATGAATTGTTTCGTTTCGAAAAGAAGAATCTGCAAAATCCTGTTGGTATTCCAAAACTAAGGAAAACTAGTCCCGGAGGAGATAATTCTGGTCAGAAGGCAAAGATCACAGAGAGAGAGAGAGACTGCAGAATAGCGACACAATTTGAGTCTAAAAATATTCGAAATACGGTGGCAAAAGCGAACGTAGAACTAAATCCTCATGTTGCCAACCCTTATGTCAACCAAAACTGTGGTGAGCTACGTGAAGCTGGATACTATCAAACGGCTACACATCTTCTCTCCTCCGTGAACACTGAGAAGTGGTAAAATAGTGTTTAGACTCTCAGAAGTGCTAAATGACTTAATAGAACTATGTTATCTTCTCTGAAAAATCCTCATCCACACTCTTTCCTCTTAGAAGCAAGTTTATGTCCGGAGACAACCCAAAGAAACCTTCATCCCAGACTGTTCAACCCCTGCTGTGAAGCCCAGAGGTAGGTCAATGATGATTTAAAATCCATTCTAAAGGAATTCTCTTGGCCCTTTAGTTGTTCTACTTAGCAAAGTTAACGCAATAATTTATCTGAGTATTTTGGCTGATCCTTTCTATACCTATAGTACAAAAATTGTTCCCTGATGGTAGCGCAATCTTTTAAGATGATAATGTTAAAAATTCGTACCAAGAGAAGTAGGTCACTTGGTTTGGCCCCACCCTACCAGCACTCAGTTATAATCATACATTAACGGCATATTTTGGAGCTGCAGGCGAGGATCCGAGCCGCTTTCCCCCTAAAATCCTCACTGAAAAAGCTATTGCAGGTATTAGTTGAAGATTCATCAAATTCAAATTCCCATAGCAACATTTTAGAACTTGTACGTACTAGAGTTGTGATTGTTGCCCAACGTGGGCCACCGCCGTGTTAAATAATAAAACTTCCATTTAACAATGTGGCATCATTATTTCGTTCAAATCATGTATGTAAATTTTACTGCTTGTGTTTATTATACTTGATATACTCATAAGAATTCAAATCATATGTCCAGCGGCATCGGCTTTCATTCTAACGGAATTGAAGCAAGCCAAGTATAAAAGTAATTCAATTGACTACACTACTTCCAAAACTTCATGGGTGTTATAGCAATATAATAAAGTATCCCTTTCTTTTCTAGTAAACGACCAGTATTAGAAAATATTCTTTTCTACTCTAGGCACAAGGCCCGAAATTTTGGAGGAGGAGGTCCAGTCGATTAGATCTACTCCATTACGCAACTGGTACTTAATTTATCGACTCCGAAAGGATGAAAGGCAAAGTCGACCTCGGCGGAATTTGATCTCAGAACGTAAAGACAGACGAAAAGTAATTAGGAAATATTAGATTTGAGGAGTTAGCTGATATACTGCAAATGTAAATTTGATTGTTTCGTCTCTCTATCCGAAGGTTTTAATACCCTCTATTACGTTTTTGTTCCATTTATATATATATATATATATATATATATAACGTTGACCACTAACGTGGACATTCAATGTGCTAGAAATAGATCACATCTTGTGTCTATTAAGACCTAAATTGTTCTCAACATGAAATATAGCGGGATACCAAAACGTAAGCGGGCAAGACATTTAAAATCACCGAAAAAAAT
>NC_068990.1:81284043-81284618 GCF_001194135.2 Octopus bimaculoides | reverse complement strand
ATATATATATATATATATATACATACATACGCACACGACGGGTTTCTTTTAGTCTCCGTCTACCAACTCCATTTGCAAGGCGTTGATTGACCCCAGGCTATAGTAGAAGATACTACCTGCCCAAGGCACCACGCAGTGGAACTGAACCCGGAACCATGTGGTTGGGTAGCAAGCTTCTTACCACACAGCGCGCAGGTGAGTGTGTATATGTGTGTGCATATGTGTGTGTGTATGTGTGTGTGCGTGTGTGTGTTTGCATGTTCCTATGCATGCATTTACAAATAGGCGTATGGCTTTCCTTTATAAATCAGACGTAGGTAGAGTGGCGCAAATCATGACATTTGTCGATCTTTCCAAACACGTAAGAGTGATGTAATTGGTTTAAAACATAAAGTCAAGTATATAAATCAACACAAATTATGTAGCAATAGAAATATTTGATAACTGAATCACACCGAGTAAAACAAATACCTGCGAAGGAGTGAACTCACCCGAGTAACCAAGTACCAGTTGGCGGTGATGTGCGATTGAGAGCTTATAAGGATCATATATATATATATATATATATATATATA
>NC_068990.1:81282307-81283466 GCF_001194135.2 Octopus bimaculoides | reverse complement strand
ATCGACCCTGAAAGGATGAAAGGCAACGTCGACCTCAGCGGAATTTGAACTCAAAACATCAAGACAGACGAAATACCGCTAAGCATTTCGCCTGGCGTACTAAAGTTTCTGTCAGCTCACCTCCTTACAGATGTTTCATATCATCAATACAGTAATCCTTCGAGGTTGATTTTTGCTTTCATCCTTTCAGGTTCAATAAATTAAGTACCAGTTGCGTACTGGGTCGAGCTAATCGACTGGCCCCCTCCCCCAAAATTTCGGGCCTTGTGTGTGTGTGTGTGTGTGTGTGTGTGTGTGTGTAAAATCATCTGTGCAGGTTGTTCGGCAAAGACTGAATGCTCATACGCTGTCTTCGACAGGAGAATTCATCTTTACTATTAAAAGACCGTTTGACGTCAGAATATGTGGATCTCTGTATTGAATGCAATGTTGTATTTAGTTATGTCCTACAAAGTCCACAGTTCGCATTTCACAGGAAATGACTACCTGTAATCCTTTCGTGGGCATCTAAAACGACTACCAGTCGTTATTGTCTTTGTTGTTTCACTCATAGATCAGTATTGGTCTTTTTAAGGGAAACATATGACTATAATTGTCTTCTGTTTTGTTTGATTCGTTGAGGCAGTTGGACGAGATTTGAAGGAACTTACCTACTATTTCTGGTAGATTGGATGACTCCATAATGCTCCTCTCTTTAGTATGTACAATGTTAATACGTACCAGTGAAATACAGCGGGGTGATTAAATTCAATATTCCTCACTGGCAGAATTTCTGGTTCTGTGCCAGTATTAGAGATGGAAACATCATCAAACTGTATTAAAACTCTGGCGTGAGGCCAGATGGGAGCAGACGTTTCTACCGAAGACGTATCGTCGATGAAATCTGTCTCAGTACAGAGCAAGAATGGACAAGGCGGTGAATTAACAGACTTATTATGATATCTCTTCACTCTTTTACTCTTTTACTTGTTTCAGTCATTTGACTGCGGCCATGCTGGAGCACCGCCTTTAGTCGAGCAAATCGACCCCAGGACTTATTCTTTGGAATCCTAGTACTTATTCTATCGGTTTCTTTTGCCGAACCGCTAAGTTACGGGGAGGACGTAAACACACCAGCATCGGTTGTCAAGCGATGTTGAGGGGACAAACACACACACAC
>NC_068990.1:81274745-81282297 GCF_001194135.2 Octopus bimaculoides | reverse complement strand
CACACACACACACACACATATATATATATATATATATATATATAAATATATATACATATATACGACGGGTTTCTTTCAGTTTCCGTCTACCAAATCCACTCACAAGGCTTTGGTCGGCCCGAGGCTATAGTAAAAGACACTTGCCCAAAGTGCCACGCAGTGGGACTGAACCCGGAACCATGTGGTTCGTAAGCAAGTTACTTACCACACAGCCACGGATAAAATAACTTTTTATATTTATTCCAGCCGGTCAACTTTTCATCCTTTTGGGTTCGAGAGGCTCAATATCAGTGTAGTGTGCTACATTGGCGAAATTGTGATGAGATGTGCTGCGGTATCTGTTCTGCTTCTTTTCATTCTGAGTTCAAATTCTCTCTTACTACTGGTCCCTAATATAGTAGGAAACAAGGTTAACGGGATCTTAGTAACAATGATAAACCCTTGATGTTAACCGGAGTGGAGCATCACCTAAAACAATAAATCGATAACAAAAATTCAAAAACAGGACTGGCCCTGCACTGATGCACAATAAATACTTCGATAGAAAAAAGAAAAAAAGGAAAAAACTGTGGAGGGGCTGAAAACGATGTCGTCATAGGTAGGACCCAAACTCAAAATATCGAGATGGAGATAGGGCGTTTAATATCATTTTTCATTAGGCTTTTTTTTTTTTTTTACTTCTCATCATTTAGTAGTGAAAATGCAACCCCACAACCATTTTTAAGATCCCTAAGAACGGCAGAAGTAATGAAATGTCGCCGAAAATATTAGATATGGATGACTATTAGAACGACTACGAGAATTATTTCCCAGAATTTCATTTCGCTATTCGTACTGTTAACCCTACATGTAGTCCAACAACAACAACACGGACAACATACCACACACACAAAAAAAAGAACTACAACAATAAAAACAATCTGCCAAACACAACCCACGATGTCGATGTCGATGCCGACCCCTCCATCAACACCACCACCACCACCACCGCCGCCGCCGCCATCACCGCAGCACATGCGAGTAATAGCAACAACACAATCAGCAGCAACCGCAACAGCTGCAAGCACAAAAACACCTAACAAAAACAACAACCCCGCCGTCGCTAGGTCAACTCAAAGTTCAGCAGTCATAGAAGTACTATCACGACCACCATCAACCACCACTACTCTACTTTTAGCAGCAGACAACTATGAAGACGCAATCCTTGTAGTAACAATAACCAATGCCACAACCACAAATGGTCTTTCCACTACAGCCGTCAAATCCATCACCGTCGAATGAAGTCAGAATTGCCACAACGCAGAGAGGGATTTTAACCAACAAGATCCTTTGACAACGCAGCTTGCGTCACAGAAATACTTGAGTTGCAGAGAAAAGTAATAAAAGAAACGGAATTAGTCCCTTAAAAAGGAGTGGAAGGAAAGTAAACCTAGTGGTACCGTTATGTTGTGCAGGCTCAAAGAAACAGCCAGAGGCAGACAGAAGGTTGTCTGGGGGCTGTGTGGAAACAAAACAACTTTCGTTAAACTAGGGGAATGTTTTAGCGAAAATGATGTTAAATCTGGGTCTGAATTCGAAGCGAAGAATTTTCCCACAGCCCCAATTAACAATGAAGAGTTCATCCACGTGCCATCATATATAGACAAACGAGTTGTGAAAGGGAGCCTGATAGATATGCTAGTAGTAATAAATATCTGGTGGTTGGTGATGGATGTCTGGCTCATTGACGAAGATAAAGCACCTTTGGAAGTGCACCAGATGCTCCAAGAAAACTGTTTGGGTATCGAGGCATGGATCTATTAATGCGAATGAATTGGGAATTGGGAGCTATTTCCGTCCTAATCGAATTTCCGAATGGCTCCGATTTGATAGTGACGTTAGAGGGCAAAAAGCCAAGTTGTAGTTTTTGAGGGCGACAAACGACCTAAGGATTTTCTGCTCAGTAGACGATTGAAAATATACAATACCAGTCAGTTGGGGGTCGATAAAAACGTCTGAGAATTAGTGAGAAACACCCTTGAAAATTAGTGGCCTTACATCGAAATTGAAGTCATCAAGAACTTAATAAAATAAGTACCAGTGAAGTACCGAAGGCAGTATAATCAAATAAGCCGTTCCTACAAAAGCGCTGGCCTTGTGCCTATGTTAGAAACAATTATTATTCTTGATTTGTTGTTAGAACATTAAAAACTATCACTTTGCTAGACAAATAGTTAAATAGACATACATAAATGTAAACTAATTGAAACATTTGTTCAACCTTCCACTATATATCAGCCAAATATTCTGATCGATTCCGCCTTTTCCCTGGGGAATCAATGTAATGTATGACTCACCAATGAACCCTTGCACCACTCAAAGACTTCCAGGTCAACAATTATTTCAAATACATGCTTCCATAGATATTCCTGTCTGGTGGCAAAATATAAAAACTTGGAAGTCGACCAAACACCCCTCTCTTACTAACATAATCAACAGCATAAACCACACGATCTCATCTCACACACATAATATATAAATACAAAAGTATACACGCGCACACACATAATATAAACTATACATACATTACATATTCATACATACATATATATTTGATATATGTCCCTCTCTCTCTTTCTCACTCTCCCTCTCTGTACTTATATATATATATATATATATATATATATATATATATATATATATATATATATATATATATATATATATATATATATATATATATACACACACATACAAAAACAAATATATATATATACATAAAAGCAGATATGTGTGTGTGTGTGCGCGCGCGTGTATTTGTAAATACATAAATGTCTGTGTACGTATGTGTTATATATGTTATATATGTAAACATACATGTTCATATCTATGTGTGTGTGTGTGTGTGTGTGCGCGCGCGCGTGCGTATGTCTACCATTTGTTTGGCGATATTATTTATATGATTTTAACATGCAGGAAATACAGTTATTTTTTTTTATGTCTTTTCAATGAACTTAAATGCAATTATCCCACAGATAATTTCTATTCAACTGATTGAAAGAAATTTACATTGATCTTGTCTGTCTCCCATAAGTATCTGTCGTTCATGTTGCTGCTGATGTTGTTACTAAGTGTTCCTAATTTAATTCTCGATCTGTATTTACTGTCTAATTCAGAAGAGCAATCTCTACTCGATTGCCGGGTACAGTATATAGCAAATATATCCAACTTGTAAAATATATTCCTCTACATCAGGAATTGCTTGTGTTTGTCTAGCATGAAGTTAAGCTCGAAATCCTAAAATAATTCGTTTACTGACTTATTGGCGGGAAAGAATCATTGCTCACTAGCTCTAAAATTAGAACGGAGTAAGTATATAGATTTGGAAATCGATGGGGAATAAAGATGAATGTTATTGATGAAGGTTATCATAAACATTCCCATGTAACTCGCCCAATGTAGATCTTCTTGGATTGTCATACTATAAAAACGAATGTTGTTTTCGTCTTTAACCCGATACTCATTTCATTGGCCTTTGCATATTGAAATATTAAGCGAATTACATCATTTCCGTAATACAGACGTCATTATGTATATGTATATGTATATATAAACACATACATACATAAAGTAAATACAATTAGTAGGCGCAGCCGGTTGAATAAGCGTTGCTTCAAATAAATTTATATTAATTTTCATTCATTATGTATCTTAATTACGTAATTATAGAATTACTTATGCTAATTCCTAATGAAAGAGCTGTTGAATTTAAATAAAATAAGCTCTAACAATGAAACTTATACTCGCCTGCCTTATTATTTTAAATATGCGTTTCTCATAAGGATCATTTGTACCGAGAATGTGTATACATTTAAGATTCTTTCACTGATTTTACTGTTATGTTTATGACATATTGGAGTTTAACAAACTCTAGTTGTTTGAGCTCTTAATTAACACACTCACACACACACACATAAACACCTACAAACACACGTATATATACTGACGTTTTATGCAGTATTGCTTTATATGTATTCGCAAATATGTCAAATGATCAAAGATCCTTCTTGAGCCATTGGCTCATAAGGCCGGATTCTGTGGCGTATATATATTTCCCACCTGGATGGGACATTGATCCGTCGCAGGATTACTTATTGTTGCCAGCTGAATAAACTGGAGCAACGTGATACAAAGTATTGTCTAGCCCACGAATGGAAACCACAATGTTAAGATCACAAACGCAACATCATAACCACTAAGCTACACGCCACTACATACAATCATATATGCGTATGCTTATGTAAGCATGTATTTTCAGATGGGCAAAGGCGTGGCCAAGCAGTTACGATATTTACTTTACAATCATGAGATACCGCGTTAATGTCCACTGCGTTGCAACGTTGCAACGATGTGAAGAGGAAACTCTTGGAACAGGTCACCTAGTATGAGCTTGTTTACTACTTGTGTTAAACTTTATTTTTGTATCTTAATCTTTGAGCCTGTACTCAACGGTTAAAGTTCGAGGGGAGGAGTACAATTGATTATATCGATCTCTGTACTTGACTTACTTTATTTCATAGACATCTGGGAAGCAAATTCGGCCGTGACAAGCTTTGTAATTAAAATGTAAAAAACCATAAAATGCACTTTAGACATGTCTTCTCTTACACCATGTGCTGTATAATATAGTTGTGATATGAATTTCTGTTCTGTTTCAGGCTATAGTTAAATTCAGCTCTATAATATTGCGTGTTACAATGTTTACACAGTATAGACACATTGTCTGCAGGTGAAAAATGTTTAATACTTGAACGTCCAATGTAAAATGCAGAGTGATGACGCTTCCATCTCAATGTGTTGCTGTTGTCGATGTTGTTCTTGTAGTTTAGCCATGCTAGCTCTGATCGAGTTCGTGTCTGCACCACCTCAAAAGCGCCCCAGTTGTAACTATTCTCTCTTTTAAAGACAGAATTACATCATGCAATGTGTTTTCTCTCTTTATTTTTAAAGACAGTGGGGTGTGATTTGATGAAAGTTTGCTGTTTCTAACAGGATAGATGACGACCTGGTAGAATTTACTCCACATTTAAATATATTAATTTTAGATGACGTTTATTATTTAGTTTGTAGGCTTGTGGTCATTTGCTGATGTCGCTGTTATTGTTATAAACCATGAGAGATATTTTATGCTTAAGTGTAATGCAGGCTGTGTTCACTTTAATGAGCATTAAGATAGAACGTTCGTCTTTTCCCTCGATAGGATATATTTGAAGAAAAAAATCCCTAGATGTTACTTAGTTTATTTTTGTAGTGTATCGTTAATGTTCTTGATTTGCTGTATGTCATTTTTGATCAAGCTGACCTATGATTAAAGGCGATGTATTATATATAGGCTTACGTTATCCAGTATGTCTTTCCTTTATGATTTAAGAGAGTTTCTATTTCTATTAAATCACTTTATGGTATTAAGAATCCATCAGTTGCATTGCTTTGAACATATTTCTGCATCCTATAATTTAGCTTTTTAACTTGTTTACAGATCCATTATAAACTAACGTTTGTTTTATGGCATTAAACATTACTTTATGTTATACCGTATTTGTAGAAGGGAAAATAAAGAATCATATTAACAAGGATATTTATTATATAACATCAGTACTACAGTATGGGTTCTTCTTGTACTTTGTAGAGTGTTAACAATTCTACAAAGTTGAATTAGTATCTGGTTCATAAGAGAAAGTTTAACGTTCACGAGGCAGTTTGGTTATTTTATGAAGATACAATGGAGCCAGTGAAAAGGTTGAGGGACGTAACTAAACATGGATGACGGCTGTATGTTGAAGGGTAAAGAAAAGAGTATCTATACATGTACGTTGAAGGGTAAAAAAAAAAAGATTATCTATACATGTGCATTATTATACTCATGTTTTGGTTTTATTAAACGTCATCAGTGATGCGTAGTCTTCACCGAACATAGCGAAATAGTGAAGGGATAATCATAAAGTAAACGTACAATAATATATATGATTAACCGTGAAATATTAGCATATTAAAAAAAAAAACCCAAAGCAAGTGGATTCGAGGAGCACTATCCACCATAGATAATCGATTTTGTGAGACTAGTTTAGTATCAGAAACTTCTCACAAAAAATATCAGTACAACTTGGTGACAAAGTTCTTTGCTGAATACAGTCGAAGAAAATAGCATTGCCGACACTCAAGGTATGAAGAACGAAAGACCGTTGATGTGTAGCATATGAAAGCAAATCCTCATTAGAAATGGCGTTATGGCAGCGCCACTCTGCTTCTCGTCAAGAGTAAAAGAAGAGTTATGTGTGATAAAGATATTCTTTGTTTATGACAAATTACATCACATTTGAATGAAAGTGGTTGGCTGATCGTTAACAGGACCAGAGAGTTTATCCTTATTAGTGATGAGTTACACTGCTGACTGTATTGTGGCAGATGCGACAGAGCATCTGATGGAATACGCCGATTCTTTGAGTACAAATCCCGTCCGAGCCAACCTTTCCTCTTATCTCTTCTGAATCGTCAAAAATTACCAACCCAGATTCCTCCAACGACAATTTGGCGCGTCCTAGGGAAACGCTTGCTAATGAAACCCTACAAGCTGCAGTTCGCTCAGGCCATAACGGCAGATGACAAATGAAAGCGCAAACATGGGGCTATGTGAAGGGCTTGGTCTATACACTCCCTCATCCTGCAAACCTAGAGAAACTCGAACAGAGAATCACTACCGCACTGGAGACAGTTACCCAAGACATGCTGCAGCGGTGTTTAGGAGGAGCTGGACAACCGACTTGACGTGTACCGTGTCTCAGAGTGTGTGCATATTGAACATTTGTGAAATCGTTCATGGAATCCACATACCTTTGAATTTCTCATTCAAATTTGGAAGAATAAATCTTATGTTGCTCAACATTAATCCCGTTTAGTTTCATTTGCTTTGACTATGTAGTTTCTGTGATATTTACATCTCAAATGATATCAAATTTGTTGAATATATATATATATATTTAATGTAGTGTGAAAGAAGGAAAGTTGTAAATCTAGTCGAGTTAACGGTTCCTCATGAAGATAACATGGACGCCGCGCAGGCTCGAAAGATTGACCGTTATGTAAACCTCCTCGAGAAATGTGAAGACGCAGGCTGGAAAGCGGAGCATTTTCCAATCGAAGTTGGATGTACAGGGTTTGTTGGACACAGTGTGAGACGACTGGTGTTATCGTTAGGCCTAACTCATCGTAAGGTAAATACTACTATGAGTGATATCCAAACTACAGTGGAGAAGGCTAGCCACTGGATTTGGTTAAAAAGAGACGATGAGCGATGGCTAGAGAAATATTGAGCTTTCTTTAATAACCAGTTGATCTAGCAAGCGGGGCCTCATATCGGTGAGGGGAGCCGCTGCGCATTGATGCCTTCGAGAGGTAGGCCCCGTAACGGCGCGCATTCTCTCCTGATGACCCCCATACACATGCTGGCTTCCGGTATGCGGAGTTCTCGACTGGTAGCACTTGCATGTGTGAATTGTTTGCAAGACACACACAC
>NC_068990.1:81271139-81274700 GCF_001194135.2 Octopus bimaculoides | reverse complement strand
ATATATATATATATATATATATATATACATATATATATATATGCATCTGTGTGTACGTATGTCTGAGTATCTAGATGCATGTTTGGTGATTTAAATAACTGTCCATAACATAATTTGTTAAAAAACCAATCACCTTCACACGATGTTCAATTATAGCAAAAGGTAACAGGTCTGCATAACTAAAACAATATTTTCCAATGTCATTAACTGCCAATCAGAAGTCGCAAATTACTGTCTCATCACGTGAAATTTGTCCGGTCTAATCGGATAACAATCAATTTCTGAAAATGCTAAAATCGTCTTAGAAATAAATCATCCCTTCAAAGTTGTAAATTATTTACTGAAAACGAATCAATAGTCTTCATTCCCGTGCGTGCGTTGTGTGTGAGTGTGTGCGTGCGTGCACGCGCGCCACTGAGTGTGTGCCAGCACGTAAGTGCATGTGAACGTATGTATATATGTACTTGTGTGTGTATAAATATGCATGTGTATGTATTTGGGTGTGTTTAGTTAGTGATTATTGTCTTTTAATGTTTATGTTTCTAAATTTTATTCTCATGCTTAAATTTTTTTTGTCAGTATTACCATTAACATCGCATTTCTGACGGCATTCTTGATAGTACTTTCATGATAGCACTTCCTCTATTATTATTATTATTATTATTATTATTATTATTATTATTATTATTATTATTATTATTATTGTTATTATTATTATTGTTGTTGTTGTTGTTGTTGTTGTTGTTGGCAAGGCGGCGTGCTAGCAGAATCGTTAGTACGCCGGGAGAAACGCTTAGCGGTATTCCGTCCGTCGCTACGTTCTGAGTTCACATTTCGCCGAGGTCGATTTTTGCCTTTCATCCTTTTTGGGGTCGATAAATTAAGTACTAGTTGCGTACTGGGGTCGATCTTATCGATTACTCCCCCCCCCCACTTCGAAAAATTTCAGGCCTTGTACCTATAGTAGAAAGGATTATTAGGAGTGGCTGTGTGGTAAGTAGCTTGCTTTCGAACCACATGGTTCCGGGTTCAGTCCCACTGCGTGGCACCTTGGGCAAGTGCCTTCTACTATAGCCTCGGGCCGACCAAAGCCTTGAGAGTAGATTTGGTAGACGGAAACTGAAAGAAGCCCGTCGTATATATGTATATATATATATGTGTGTCTGTGTGTTTGTGTGTGTGTTTGTGTGTCTGTGTTTGTCCCCTCAACATCGCTTGACAACCGATGCTGGTATGTTTACGTCCCCGTAACTTAGCGGTTCGGCAAAAGCGACTGATAGAATAAGTACTAGACTTACAAAGAATAAATCCCGAGGTCGATCTGCTCGACTAAATGCGGTGCTCCAGCATGGCTACAGTCAAATGATTGAAACAAGTAAGAGAGTAAAAAAAGTATTATTATTCTTTTTCTACTCAAGGCACAAGGCCCGAAATTTTGATGGAGGGGGCCAGTCGATTAGATCGACCCCAGTACGCAACTGGTACTTAATTTATCGATCCTGAAAGGATGAAAGGCAAAGTCGACTTCGGCGGAATTTGAACTCAGAAGTAAAGACAGACGAAATACTGTGTGATTTGTACTCAGAAATTACAATGTT
This sequence comes from Octopus bimaculoides, assembly GCF_001194135.2. Taxonomy (NCBI): domain Eukaryota; kingdom Metazoa; phylum Mollusca; class Cephalopoda; order Octopoda; family Octopodidae; genus Octopus; species Octopus bimaculoides. Next base: position 81,273,102 of record NC_068990.1, on the reverse strand, counting down.
AGAAGTATTAAGGGACGGTATATGTCTGCTGGTCTAACGATTCTGACAGTTGGCCATTTTGTAAGCTACAATCATACTACTATGTTTATTAATAGACGTTGTTGCCAGGAATGTAGCATAATGGTTTTAGTAATGCGGCAGTACCAATAAATAAATAAATAACATTGTTACAGACTTTGAAATATAAAAAAAGGCAATTAAAAGTTTTAATTGATATCATTAACTATATTTATTTCCCTCCATTAACCGCAATGTTACAAATGGCTGTATAGTCCTGCCACAACAATACTACATACATATTGTCGTCTGGCGTTATATTAATTAGTAAATCTTAGTGTGATTTTTAATGGTTTATTACTGACATAAGGAAGGACAGCTCTCGGGCAAACACTCTGGAACCTCTGGTGGGATGAAGTGATCCAGTTATCCTCATTCTCGAAACCTGGCACGAATTTGTACAATAGGGTGGACTTATGCAAAGGCGCCTAAAGTTCAGGTATTACTGCTAAATCTAGAGACAGGTTAAGTCTACCACTCTGGTACAGGAATAGCAACTGACAGTTGTTTCAGTTGCAATTTAATATATTCTATTTCTGGCTGTGGCTGTGTGGTAAGTAGCTTGCTTACCAACCACATGGTTCTGGGCTCAGTCCCATTGTGTGACACCTTGGGCAAGTGTCTTCTACTATAGCCTTGGGCCGACCAAAGTCTTGTGAGTTGATTTGGTAGACGGAAACTGAAAGAAGCCCGTCGTATATATATATATATATATATATATATATATATGTGTGTGTGTGTGTGTGTGTGTGTGTGTGTGTGTGTGTGTGTGTGTGTGTGTGTGTGTGTGTGTGTATGTGTGTGTATATGTTTGTGTGTCTGTGTTTGTCCCCCCAACTTCGCTTGACAAACGATGCTGGTGTGTCCATGTCCCCGTAACTTAGCGGTTCGGCAAAAAGCACCGATAGAATAAGTACTAGGCTTATAAAGAATAAGTCATGGGGTCGATTTACTCGACTAAAGACGGTGCCCCAGCATGGCCGCAGTCAAATGACTGAAACAAGTAAAAGTGTAAAAGAGTAAAAGAGTTGTTTAAGGTTTGAGCAACGGGTGACTCCTGAACAAGGCATTTGTCCAAATTGCCATGCAATTGAATCGAACCCGAAAGCAAGTGGTTGTGAAGTTAAGTTCAAAAACACGGGAAAATCTCTACTTAACAATTTTTTAATACCATTTTGTGTAAACTCTAACCGTCATTTGATTATTCTTCCACACATTTCCTCTGTCTTATCGTCTTATTGACGAATCACTGAAAAGCATAACTAAATCATATATTTCCGAGAAAGTAATTAAAGTTTTGACTCTAAATAAGTCAATATTTTAGGCAAGCATCATATACTAGTGCTGTTGGTTAAGTGAATTCATAATGGTTACTGAACTAGCAGTCTGCACCATGTGTTGGGTGTGACACTGTATCAATGGCTAAGACATTAATGATTCGCAGTCGAGGTCATAAGGCTACATGGACGAGGTCATAATGCTTGGTGGAACGAGGTTATAATACTTCACGGGTGAGATCATAATACTTCGCCGACGGGATGCATGAGTGCTTGATGGACGAGTTAATAATGCTTCGCGGATGAAGCCATAATGCTTGGTGGACGAGATTACAATCCATTCCGAGTAGGCGAGAGAAGAGGGGGAGGGAGCGGAGGGAGAAAGAGAGAGTTAGAAGGAGAGGGAAATAGAGAGAAAGAAGAAGAGAGAGAGGAAGAGAGAGAGAGAGGAAGAGAGAGAGAGAGGAAGAGAGAGAGAGAGGGGGGAGGAGTAAATTCGACACTGGTATTTGTCTTTTACTATATTTGTCAGCTTCAGAAAGATGAATGATAAAGAAAAGTTCTGCGAGATGTGAACATCTCAACTCAGAATCCATCAAATCAGAAATATTAATGCAAGAGATGAATCG
>NC_068990.1:81268276-81270577 GCF_001194135.2 Octopus bimaculoides | reverse complement strand
TAGTACTTATTCTATCGGTCTCTTTTTGCCGAACCGCTAAGTTACGGGGACGTAAACACACCAGCATCGGTTGTCAAGCAATGCTAGGGTGACAAACACAGACACACAAACACACATACGTATACATATATATATATACATATATACGAAGGGCTTCTTTCAGTTTCCGTCTACCAAATCCACTCACAAGGCTTTGGTCGGCCCGAGGCTATGGTTGAAGACACTTGCCCAAGGTGCTACGCAGTGGGACTGAACCCGGAACCATGTGGTTGGTAAGCAAGCTACTTACCACACAGCCACTCCTGGTTCACACTCTTTATAACTTTCTAAAGCGCACTATGTCTAATTGTTTACATTTACTACAGGATAGTAAGGAATTCACTTGTGTTACCAGTGACATCTATAAACGGACGAGTATTTCATTTACTTGTATTCCTGTGTTAGTTCCCACACTCATTATTGTAACCGGAATACATATTAGGTCTCAATTAGGTCTTGAGAATACGTAAGTGTACATCAGCTGTTACCAGAGATAGCGAAGCTTACAAATCTGAACAGGAACTGACTTCAAAGAGATTCTCTTCTACAAAAGGCTCTGAATCAATATGCGAACCAACGTGTGAACCTAAAATAGAACATTCACGTTCTATTCCCTAGAAATGACAACCAATTTTCCTCTTCATCATGACTATATTGGTTTAACAAAAACATGGATATTACTCACAATTCAATTGTGTCTGAGAATAAAATGGGACGGCCCCATATTTGATCAAGACTAACTAGAGGGGGCAAGCAATAGAAAATAATAGTTACATCCCTAGCAATTACTTTAACAACCACAGCATCGCCATCAGCAACAGTTACAAAAAGAATAGGAACTGTTGTAACAACTTCAGCAATATAGGCACAGGCGTGGCCGTGTGATAAGAAGCTTGCTTTCCAGCCACAGGGTTCCGGGTTCAGTCCCACTATATGGCTCCTTGGGCAAGTGTCTTTTACTATAGCCGCGGGCCAACCAAAACTTTGTGAGCGGATTTGGTAGAGGGAAACTGAAAGAAGCTCGTGGTCTATATGTGTGTGTGTGTGTGTGTGTTTGTTTGTCCTCACCATCGCTTGACAAGCGGTGTTGTTGTCTTCACACCCCCATAAGTTAGCGGTTCGGCAAAAGAGTCCGATTGAATAAGTACTGGGGTCGATTCATTTGACTAAATATTCCTCGAGGCTGTGCCCCAGCAAGGCCGCAGTCTAATGACTGAAACAAGTAAATGATAAAAGATAAAAGAATAACAATAGCAGCAACAGCATCGGCAGCAGCAATACCAACCGATGACAACAGCAACGGCAACAACAGCAACGGCAACAACAGCAACATCACTAAAACCAACAGCAACAATGATATTTGAGCACATAAACATATCAAGACAACGACGCCACCAACAGTACCACCACCAGCAACAACAACAACACCAACACCAACAACAACAAGAACAACAAATCCTCTGATGAACCGAATTCGATTTTCATTCGCTGCTGTTGCAGTTCCTTTACTTTTATAGATACAACTGGCATGTGGATGAATGCTACATATTCATATATCTGACACTTCCGGTTACATAAATCCTATTGTTTTCCGATACTTATGAAACAATTGACAAACATAAGTAACCAGTTGTTTACAAAATATGTTTGTAATGCGCATACTGGTGTTAGAAAATATATATCTCTCACCACTAAAGGTTTACAAGTCAGCAAAATTTAGGATTGAGTTAAAAAAGAAATTGATAAAGATAGAAGAAAAAGGGGGACAGGAACACAAGCGGGGCAATTACATAAGTACATAGTATAGATTGTTTAAACGAACAGGAAATGACGGCTAGAGAATTCCAGTCTCATGTCTTTATCATATTACACAAATCGCGAGTAGTATTAAAGCAATTAAAATGAAACTGGTATAAAAGAAACGGAAATAAACAATATTCTTTTCTACTCGAGGCGCAAAACTCGAAATTTTGGGGGAGGTGGCCAGTCGTTTAGATTGACCCCAGTACGCAACTGGTACTTAATTTATCGACCCCGAAAGAATGAAAGGCAAAGTTGATCTCAGTGGGATTTGAACTCAGAATGTAAAGACAGACGAAATACCGCTAAGCGTTTCGCCCGGTGTGCTAACGTTTCTTATTTCTTTACTGCCCACAAGAGGCTACACACAGAAGGAATAAACAAGGACAGACAAACGGATTAAGTCGATTATATCGATCCCAGTGCGTAACTGGTACTTATTTAATCGACCACGAAAGGATG
>NC_068990.1:81267758-81268266 GCF_001194135.2 Octopus bimaculoides | reverse complement strand
GTGCGTAACTGGTACTTATTTAATCGACCACGAAAGGATGAAAGGCAAAGTTGACTTCGGCGGAATTTGAACTCAGAACGTAAATACAGACGAAATAGCGCTAAGGATTTCGCCCGGCATGCTAACGCTTCTGCCGACTCGCCGTCTTGGAAGCGAGTGTATATTGATGCATTGATTACATTCTTACGACATGACATGGAGGGAGATGGAACTATAGAAAAATACAAGAATAGACAAAAAACAAAAGGATAAAAGAGAGAGAGAAGGAGGGGAAGGAAACGAGGGACAGAGATAAAATGAAGGTCGAACATGACATTTTGATAAGGCTCAAGAGAAGATATGATGAGGAAAAAATTAGAAGCGTATGTTACTTAAAGTCGAAAAGAAATGGATTGTAAAATGTGTATGAGTATGTATAATGGGAGAGAGTTATACATTCATATGTATGAATGCATGTATGTATGTACGTATGTATATACACATATACATACATAAATATAAATATATA
>NC_068990.1:81261648-81266648 GCF_001194135.2 Octopus bimaculoides | reverse complement strand
TCCTGCACCTATATGTATGTATGTATGTATGTATGTATGTATGTATGTATGTATGTATGTGTGCACAGATGTGTAAATTCCAAAGCGCAGTACTGTATGTGATTACAAATGAAAGCTAAAAAATAACGCAATAACGAAATTATTGGTGTTGCAAGAAACGGTGGAGCACCAAACTCAATGATTAAGTGTACATAATCTTTGGAATCGGCTGTTGCTTCTTTTTTCTTTTATTGCTGTTCATTGTTGCTACTCGAGTATGTGGTGGTAATGGCGTGTTGTTATGAAGCTACAGTTGGTTCTAGTAGCAGACTGCTGGTGGGAACGGTGATAATATTGGTAACTCTAATGGGAAGATGGTGACAGTGTTCATTTCCCCCATTTTCTTGTGGAGCCAGCGTTACAGCTGTGTCGTTAGTGACGATGGTAGTAAAGGCGAAGTGATGTTAGCAATAATCGTACAAAAGCTAACGCATGGTACTCCTCTTACCACTTCTCTATTTTTACTTGCAACTACGCTGGATGCCATATTGCTTTTTTTTTTTTCTCGAATTTCAAAGAAAACATTTCCAAGCAAAAATATTTCAAATTTCACTGTCTTCTTAATGAGGCAAGAAAGAAAACCCTTACATTTTAACGATTCCTGGTCACTTCGCAAACAAAACAATCGACAATAACAAGTTTTGACAAAATTTGTTTCGGTAAATTTTAGGAACGTATAACTATATTTGGGTTCTCTACAAAACAAGAAGTGAGTGAAGAGACGATCAAACGTGAACGAAATATAAATGAAATTCTGTATGGAAACAGAAGAATTTTCTAACTATATTTTCCATTATTTACATCCCACGTAACTTTCGTTTCTCTTTGTTAACATGTTCAAGTAAGACGCCATATTGATCATTGACTGCTACTGTATTTTAGCCTCAGGTCAGCTATAATACGTCTGACCTATGATCAAAGGCGTTCATGCCACGATCAATTCGTTTGCTTGTTTATCAATGTTGTTGTCCAATGTGTCCTTCCTTCGATTTCCCTGCTATTTCTTGCAAATCGAACGACCCAGTAGATGCTTCCTCAGTGGTTTATCACTGTTATGTATTGATTATGCCGTCAATGCTTGCACATGTATTATCATCTTTTATTTTTGCTCAAAAATACCTGTGACAAAGAAACTTAAATATAAATGAGCTAAAAATATGAAAATTAAATAAATAAATTACTTAATTTAGATTTAATGAGAAGTATTTTGAAATCAATATTATGCAGGAAAAGAAAAAAAGAGAAAAAAATATATATTCCAAACTCGCTGACATTTTTCTTTTGTTTGTTCAGTGTTAGTTTCAGGAACGGAAGTATTGATAAAATCTTGGCACATATATAAAGTAAACAGAATAAAAAAAAAAGTCGTTCATGATATAACAGGAAGCCTGTACGTTGTCACTTGTCTAGCTAGAAACAGTAACCACATTCCTGAAATCATACACATCTTGAAAAAGGTGGACAGGTTGGATAATAAAATGCCAAACACATATAGTCCGAGCAATGGACGGAGCATCATCGGTCACACATCTATTGGATAAAGTCTGGCATGAGTTGAAGCAATCGCAACATGCATCATTTAATGCTGAAACCGAACATTTTTTACTTCCTACAATGACCATAGCGGTCATTTTTAATGGGCATTAAAATTCTGTATTTAATATAATTTGTTTCGAATATAAGCTAATGCAATAAATAAAGGATTTGGAAATAGTCTTTTAGCATTTATTTGCGTTCAAAAGAAAAAAAAACATGTATATATACACATATATATGCAATGATGCTCATGGTTGCACATTCGATAGAGTCGTATAAATTAAAAAGTACACATCAAAAGCGGTTATATATGACCGCTTGGTACTTCTAGTGTTAAATCATTGTTGTGTTGATCATAGTTACGATGCGGTTGTTGTTTATAAATCAGTTAGCATTGAGGAAACATATGGTGAAATACTTTTAAACACCTTGACAAACACAGTTTATCTTAGAGTACTCAAATACATTGTTCCCTATTTTAAAGAAGCGAGAGTGTAATTATAAGAGTATTTTGATACTAACCATTGCAGGTATAAAATCCGAGCAGAAGTATGATCTAGTGGTTGCCTCTAAGGTTGCCTTACCAACCTTTCACATTATTACACGTAACCAGCACGGCCAACTTCAAATCTGTGAATTTACTGCTTTCAACTCAACACAACCCATTTACACTCTCAAGTCTTTATTTTTCATTATACGTCCATTTACTCTTCTCATTTAGAAATGTAAAGAGATGCCTGGTTTATTGAAATAATCAGAAATGATGAGTCAAAAACACTTCATCTAAGTCTATGATCAATAGAAATGGTCTGTTGTTTTGTTTTCTTTGCGGAAAGGCTTCTCCGAATCCATTAAAATAACCACTGGGTAATGTTGAAATCCTTTCAACAGAGTCAAAGAAAAGCGTAGTTTTATTTTATCTAATGAACGATAAGAAAACCATAGTGATGCGATTGCATCTGTATGTAATTATTACAATAATTTTTGATTATAGTTATTTATATCAGACTATGGAATGAAAAATAGAAATGTCTATTTTATATGAAAGCATTGTGAAAGCGTTAAGTCTCATGATGACTTCTGTCAGCGAATTCATCAAATATTATCTCATTGTTATTAATAATTTATTAACCTACAAACTCCAATATTTCTATTTTATCATTGTATTGTGTGGAAGATGATTTGAACGAGATACAATGATAACGGAGGCAATGAAGACAAGAAGACATCCGTAGCATTATAAGCTTCTATGCTGTATGTCATAAAGTACATTCGAAATATATGAGTTTTCTCCTTTTACAATGGTTAAATTGGTATAGGAGACACGGTATATCACTTAATAATCAGATTTCTGCACCACAGGATCGAATCTGTGACGAAAAAATATCGTTTTATTTCAATTTTGAACTAGCTACAGTCACTCTGATTAAAGACTAAAACTCTGCCTGGAACATTAACCTTTACATATTCGAATTCATTTCACTATTTAAATCGTTACGTGATGGTTTAAAGCGTTGGAAACATGCATACACGCATGCATGCATATATACATGCATATACATACACAGACACATATAGACATATGCATTTAAATATGTAAGCATTGAGCTAATACAATATTTGTTAAAACTTGTCTCTCTTGTGTCTTCTATTTTGTGTTCACGTTCATAATATCTATCTATCTATCTATCTATCTATCTATCTATCTATCTATCTATCTATCTATCTATCTATCAATCTACCGACCTACCTACCTACCTACCTATATATCTATACATACATACATACATACATACATACATACATACATACATACAAACATACACAAACCATTAAAAGAGACGTATGTCAAAAGCTTGGTATGGTATTCGGAAAATCCCACTTCGAAGGCTACCTCCATACTTGGTGTAGAACAAGAGGTCTACACCAAGTACCTACAACATAGAAGGCATAAAACGTTGAGAAACAACAAATATAGGCTGAGCATGACCAAGACTGAAAATGTGAACCACATTATTGCCAACTGCGGGGGAATGTCTTCCAGATAGTATCTTCCCATGAGGTATGATGCGGTGAGCAGAACAGGTTAAAAGAGAAAACATTTACAGACGAAGTAGACTATTTTGAGATCGAGGGGCCCAAAAGAATATTGGTGGAACTTAATAATTAAAACAGCCACCAAATTAAAAATGCAAACGGTCTGATATTTTGCGTGGGACCTGTTGTGGAAATCAGCTGCCCTTTACACACCAATGTGATTAGAATAATACAAGAGAGAAAGGATATCTGTGGAGTATTGATAAGGAGTTTGCGAACCCAGTATCCAAGACACACTTTCAGCCTTTGTACCTACTTTTATTGGAAAACACACACACACACACACACACACACACACACACACACACAAACCCCCACACACCCACATCCAAGCAATAGTTGAAAAATTATAGAAATGAATCAGGGGCCAAAAGTTTCGTTTTCATCTCTTATCAAGCTATATATTTATGAATATATGCATGTGTGTGTGATTTATATATATATATATATATATATATATATATATATATATATACACACACATATACATACATACATACATACATGCATACATACATGCATACATACATACATACATACATACATACTTACATACATACATACATACATACATACATACATAGAGAAACATGCATCGGTAGATAGACATCTAGAAAGATAGAATGGGAGACGGGGAGAGAGAGAGACAGGCTGCCTTTTTGTCGATATCGACATTTTGCCGATATAATTTTTTTTAAATGCCAGGAAAATTATTGCTTTCTCTGAAAGGATTTTTCTTGTTTGTTTTCTTTTACATCATATTTCGAATATTATATTTTTGTGCTGTTCATTCTTCCTGTATTTTGTTATATCATTATTGTAACCATAACTAAACGTTTCTTGTTCCAGCCATTAATATTTAGAATACTAAGCTATCACTAAACCTTCTCAGACTAACGAAAGCTAAACTTCTGAATATACTGTTTTCCCCCTGATCTCTTCAGGAATCTCATTTTCTTATAATGAGATAAGAAATACATACAGCATTTTCATGAATCGGTTATGGAAGTGTAAAGACATATAGAATAAATTCTAAATAAACTTGCAATGAATGTAAACTCCGAAACTACACAGAATCATTGTTACATCCCGACTGAACTAGAAATATGTTCCTGTCTTTGACGATTCATATTGTTCGTGGAATATATAGTTTCCAATATAGGATGTAAGAAATAACAATGGAGTTATTTGTGGTAGGAAAGGCATTATTTCGGAGAACAATTAAGCAGAAATATAAAATTATATATTTCACATAAACGTGTGCTTATGTGTGTGTGTGAATGTATGCTATGTATGTTTATGGACATATATATATATATATATATATA